>NC_092364.1:11712925-11740861 GCF_030848805.1 Temnothorax longispinosus
GAGAGGATGTAGCAAGGAACCGAAGTAACCTTTACGATACGTTTATTCTTCTCTCTGTTCACTACAGAGACGGGGAGTATATATATATGTCCGAGTTCGCAAGAGCTCGCGTACGACGTGCTGCCCGAGATGGCCGGTGCACGCACACTGCCCCCTGCTGCGCGCGCGTCGCGCCACCTGCGCGAGATCGGCGCGTCCCGCCCCAACAGTTATTTACAACTTTATTTAATTATATATTTTAAAATTATAACCTTTGTTAAAGCAGAGAATAGTAGAAATAAATACAGAGTATTCTCTGTTTTAACCAAAAGCACAAACTGTTGTCTGCTTTAATTGTGATCCTTTAAATTTTTTCCCAAAACATTTTTTGAATAAATTTAGGTCATGTATTCACATTACCAATTACATCTTGAATTGCAAGCAAGGACTATTATTAATTTGTTCTACTAAATATAATATATCTATCAGATACTATATTGAAGTTGTAAATAACAGTATAATATATGATCTAATTAAAGTAAGAAACGAAATATATAGCCATAAATTATCGTTTCAATTATCATTTCCTTTATTTACTGACCCAGATAGCAATGCCTGATGCCAGATTTCATCACCTGATGTATGTCTTGTGATCATATTGTAATATATATATAATATAATATTTTATATAATATATATTCTCCAGACAGCATATGTAGTAGTATGGTTTATTTCCAATTCCAAAGAATTACAGAAATGGCGTTTTGTAGGGACGTACCCAACCCTTTACAAAGCTTTTCTTACTCTACTCGACCTGGCCGTAGGCGACCTTTCACATACTAAACCCTCCCACCCCTTCGCGGGGACTTGGTTGGACTTACCTACGGGGGACCCCTTCACACATACACTCACACTCCTCTGACCTAACCTAATCCCCTGTCCTATCTGACTCTGAGCAACCCTTTTGTTCCTACTCTTTTCTTTCCTTTTATCCTCCCACTCCTTAAGCCATCTGTAACCTCCTTCTGTCTCCTTCTCGCCTATTATATCGTCCAACACTACTCTGCTAGTACTTTTCCATGCGCACCGTTCCATCAAATGTTCCAGAGTACCCTCTTCCCTGCCACATATGTTACAATTCCTTTCCTCCTCTCGCAGCCAGTATCTGTTTCCTAACTCCTCATTCCCACATCTAGCCCTCGCCCTCCTTTTATGATTACCACTCTCCCCTTTCCTCCTCAAGTATTCTGGGAGCCCAGCCACCTTGATCCTCCTGTATCGTTTATTGTATCTGGCCCCCTCAGTTAGTATCTCTTGCTCTTCCCTTTGTCGCCTTCTATCTTTACTACTTAGCTCTTCTGCCACACACCTTCCCCGCTCTCTCTATTGTTCCAGATCTGTCTCTTGTACTCCACACCTACTTAAGTATTCCTCTCTCTCCGACCTCTCTCTTGTCAATGTTCCTCTTCCCTCCCTTTCCTTAATACATTCCACCACCCATCTTCTCCGACCATATCCTTGTCTTTCCTTTTCTTCGAAGTTCACCGCCAGCTTGGCCGTCCTTATCCTTATCTTGTCCCTCTTGGTTTCCTTCAGGACCACATAACCTGGTGTGCTTCTCTCCAGGCCCAGTGACCATCTCAGATACCGTGCCTCCACCCCTTCCATGTTACCATGCTCTAACCAACCCCACACTTCTGCCCCATATACCAACTGCCCCGCTACCTACTAAGCTGTCAAACAACATCATCCTCCTCCCCCAATCATTTGCAAACTTCCTTTCTCCCAAGCTCCATGTCTTCTTCATCACTAACGTTGTTCTTCTTACCCTCTCTCTAATATGCATCGTATGACCTCCATTTCTCTGTAGTATGAAGCCCAGGTATTCAAACTCCTTCACCTTGAATCCTCTGGCCTTTCCAGTGCCAATCTTTCTCTCTTTCTACACCCCACCTCCTTCTGAATTTCAAGATCTTGGATTTTCCCACGTTCAATTCCAGCTTCCTCTTCCTCAAGTACTTCTCCAGCCTCTTAATCATCTCCTCTAGCGCCTCTTCCTCTCTGGCCAGCAGAACGATATCATCCGCGTAGGCCAGTGTCCAAATCCTGCCCTGCCCAATTATCATGCCTCCTATCAACCCCCCGGCCAACTACTTTTCCAGATCTGATATAAAGACGGAGAACAGCAGCGGGCTCAGAGGACATCCTTGTCTCACTCCCTTTGTCGTCCAAAAGGAGCTTGACTCCCTGTTCCCCATCCTAACCCTGTTACGGTCTTCTGGTAAATTTGCTTCACTCTCTCCGTTAGTCCTCTCCTTACCCCTCTCTCGTCCATCACCCTCCATAACACACTCCTGTCCACCCTGTCAAAGGCCTTCTTTAAATCAATAAAGAAGGCATTCACCTTCTTTCCGACGCCATTCAGCTCTCTGTCGACCAGGTGGTTCAGGATAAAGATGTTATCCATTACACCTCTTCCCTTCCGGAAGCCAGCTTGGGTTTCCGGAAGGATCTGCTTCTTCACCACATCCTTCATCAATCTCTCCGCCAGCACCGCCGCATATAGATCTCATAGGCCGTACTTAGTAGGGTAATTCCCCTGTAATTAGCGGGGGATTGTTTATCCCCCTTTTTATACAGCGGGGAGATTTCATTCTTCCACGAATCCGGCCAGCCTTCACCTCTCCACACCCCCTTCATCACCTCCTTCAGCCTTTCTCTCACCTATCCCCTGCAGAACTTCCAGGTTTCACTTCTTATGCCATCCGGTCCCGCCAGACAGCATATGTATATATTATTCGAATATTATAATTCTCAGGATATATTTTCAAGTTACGCGGAATTTAATTAATTCCTGGAATTGCCGGCGTTTGGTCTCTTTTGTAAAATTTTGTGGCAACCGATTCCGATTGCGCACAACGTTTGCTATATGCGTTTCGAAACCACCACATATTCTATGTCTCACCCCCACTCTCCGGCAGCTAAACGATATACAATTTTTCGCTTTTTTAAGCGAAACCGTGATCTAACAAACGTTTTAATTAGTATATTCAGAACTAACAAACGATTCCGCATCGATTGACCCCGGTTTGAACCGAAAATTGTAAAGAATTCTATATTTACTGGCTAAATTAACACTAAAAATTATTTTCGTAATTACGTAAAAACTATTAACTAACAAACGTTCTAATTAGTCTAACAATCAATAACAAACGACTAACAATCAATTCGTAAAAAAATGTCATAAGTCGAAGTTGTTCGGCTAACTTTGTGACGTGACATAGTCACGTCCCCTGTCCAGACGATAGCTCGACCGGGGGGAACGTCCGGGATGTCGTCTCCGCCGGAGCGAGGCGGGGCGGCAGCGTTAGAATTCGGTACATTATATTATTTCCGAGGATTTCAGATATCGAGTAGATGGCCAGGAGAAAATTGTAACGACTTGAGTCGCGCCGTGGGAGTTTACGGGAGGCGTTCTACGTAGGAGTTGGCCAGCGGGCGGGTCACGATTGGGCCCATATGCCGACGTTGCTTGGAGCGTCTCGCAGGGCGAGCGCATCAGCCCCGATGTTCGCCGGGATGAAGCCTGCCGAATCGCGAAGGAGGGAGATCGCCACGGAGCATTGCCTACCGGTCGACGGAGCCATGGCCTGGCCAGCCTGGCCGTCGTACACCGGCACCAGAGTCGCAGCCCGGTCAACCGGACTCGAGAATAGGCTTTTCAAACCTGCCGCCGGCGCGCGAGGAAGCCACGAGGGGCGCCGACGGAAGCGGGAGGCGCTCGGTTCGCATAGGGCTGATCGGCAAGGAGGGCTCGCAAGCACGGCGCGCGCAAGCGCGGGCCCGACGTGATCCCGCCGAGCTAGAGGATCGTCACTGTCGTGTCGGCGTGGCGAGGGACGACATCCCGAGAGTCTTGTCGTGATTGATTTTTCGTAAGATCTTTAGTGAATAAAGCGACGGCGCGCTCCTTCACGGCCGGCGAGACCGTGAGGACATCGTCGCTGTCGTCACAAATTTTGGCGCGCAAGTATGCTTAGAGAATCGCGTACTGTGTCGCGAAGTATTTTGGTAGCATCGCGTTTGTGCAGATGAGTATTACCGAGTAAGTAAATATTAAATGGAATACTGACGGAGGGCCCGGCCAACAGAGTGATATGGGATCGCCCTGCCCGAAAAATCGTACGCGGCCGACAGTCACCGTGTGATTCGTTGTAGTTTTCGTCGTGTCTTAGTGTTTCGTGTAATAGCGTTTTGTGTAACCATGGTGCGTAATGTAGCGAGGTGTCCGTCGCGCCGAGGTGGACCGTATTGTCGCAGAACGGGAGAGTAATGTTCGCGCAATCACGTCCCGGGGCGTGAGGCACCTGTCTTGGATCTTGGGTGCTTTTCGCGGGAGGCCCGCGTCTAGCCATTTTGGGACCATTCGCGAGACGTCGCGGATGGTTATTCGGTCGTTGGAAAATCGTCGCGCGTAGGTATTGTGTCTTGCGTTCGTGTAATCGCGTATTGTGTATTGCGGTCGTGTAACTGCGTCTTATAAGTTGCGTCCTTAGGCTAATTTCCGCGTTATTGTATCTCATAGTTTCCGTGTTCCGCAGAAAAATATCTGAGAGAAAAATTGTAATTTACCGATTTATTTTAAAGAAACCTGCCGATTTATTCTGAAGTAATCTTCTCTCTAAGATTGTAATTCCCCGATTCAGTCTGAAACAACTTGCTGATTTATTCTCACGTAATCTTTTCTGTCAAATACATTATATTTGTGTTATTGTTATTTGCGTGTGTTAACTGCGCTACGTTCCCTCTCCTCCTCCGACCGCGATTACCCGAAGAAACTCACACCTGAGAGAATTGCGATCTTGAGGATCGTGGTGCGAGGAATCGCACCTGGCGCCCAATATTTCGAGGAATTATTTAGTCGAGTTACCATCTGGGTTTCTGAGAGTCTTGTCGTGATTGATTTTTCGTAAGATCTTTAGTGAATAAAGCGACGGCGCGCTCCTTCACGGCCGGCGAGACCGTGAGGACATCGTCGCTGTCGTCACAACTTCTATGAGGTTTCTTGTAAGGGCGTAAGCATGCACACTTACAGCGTTTTTCATTGGCAGAACTGGTGTGCACTCAGTGCACATTAAATCCGTTGTACACTGATTTAATCTTTAATATTTAAAGTAAAATACAAATATTTTGATTGATAAAATACCCAATACATATTTTACTAAATAGTCCTTTTCTAAAAAGGAGATGTGAAGTTTATTGTTGTCGCTTTTCCGCGATGCCGATTGGTTTTCTTGCTGCGCTTACTTCATTTGCAGCTGTCATTGTATATTTTGACAGTTGTGTATAATAGGGTTAATAGTGAAATGTTAAAGATAAATAGCGCGCGCGTAGCGTGCGTCTGTAGTGTCTAGTACAATAAAAAATAGAGGCTTTCGTGACTTAACCCGTTTATATTAAACGTACACTTTTTACGTTGATTTGTGTACGACGGCTTTAATGTGCACTGAGTGCACACCAGTTCTGCCAAAGAAAAACGCTATTATGCCGGGATTACGATGAATTTAACGTAACGGGACGCGACGGGACGCGAAGTAACGTAAAACCTAAACACATTGTTTTTATATACGGCTGATTACGATCGACTTTACGTAACGCATATAAAAACAATGTGTTAGGTTTTACGTTACTTCGCGTCCCGTCGCGTCCCGTTACGTTAAATTCATCGTAATCCCGGCATTAGACTCAGTGATATAAACTCCTCACAAAAATTAAAGGAACACTTAAATTTTCTTAAAAACTAGGCAAAATTTGACCAGCTGTATCTTCGTTAAAAATAAACGAAATTTAAGTTTTAAAAAAGGGTTTTAAAGCTTAAAATCTCTACTTTTAGAAGATTACTATTTTCTTTTAGTTACTGTGAGTTTGGTAATTTTTACATATAGAAAACCACGAGCTGGACAAAATAGAACATTTTCTTCTCACTTTGTGGGCCTGTCACGTGCCCAAAAAAATCCTGCAAAATTTTTTAAGTTTCCAATGTAAAAGCTCGAAGTTTTCCCTACAAAATCTTTTTTTGAAAATGTTTTTACGATTTTTTGTTACTAAGTTATCGCGGATTGAATAAGAAATGAGCATTTTGACTTTGATTGCTCATAACTCCGTTAAAAATCATCGTACTGCAATTCACCAAATGGATTCTTAAAGCTAAAACTTTGCTCTATCAAGTAGTATAATTGCCAATTTTTTCATAAAGATTTTTGGATACATTACAAGTGAGTAAAAATATCGTAAAAATGTAATTTTTTACTTTCTTATTTAGATAAAAAAAAAACAATCGTGCAGAACAACAACAAAAATTTATTCTTAACGTTTTTTTGTACTTTTAAGTACCCTACATTTAAAAAAAATTTGCCGAATAGCTATGAGATTTTCTTCATGGTGGCCACTATAGTTTTACGGAGCAAAACGTACAAAAAATTGTGAAATTACTTAATTTCAGTGAAAATAAAAAAAAAAAATTAAAAATAACGTTTGGCGGACGTTAAAAAACTGTTTTCAATTACGCTGACAATACATTGAAGATGAATAAGTGTCAGTATAAACTAGAAAGACTTTTTTTCATAAGAAATTAATTTTGTGATTTCAAATTTTGAAAAAATACCGCCGGCATTAGCGTTACCCAAAGCGTACCACAAAGAGATTGCCCGGTCGGATTTACGCTTTGTTATGCGCGCGCACGCATGTGTGTATGTGTGTGTGTGTGTGTGTGTGTGTGTGTGTGTGTGTGTGTGTGTGTGTGTGTGTGTGTGTGTGTATTCATACGTGCGTGCGTACATGCGTACGTATATGGGTGAGTGGATGAATGGTCGTAGGTGGTAAAATAAATTTAATAATGTGTGTTTCCGCCTTTATTCAATATGACCTCTCGTAATCGGGTTCGCATATTGATACAACGCTGTATCGCCATTTGAAGGATTTGCTGCCAAGTTTTCTGAAGGGCTCTGGCAAGCGAAGCCAAATCAGGAATATTACGATAATTTTTGCGCAATCTTTGCTCTAACATGTCACAAATATGCTTAATTGGATTCAAATCGGGACTCATTGGCGGATGCAATAGAGTCTCGATTTGATGATCCCTCAGAAACTGCGGGGTATAAAAAGCTGTGTGCGGTCGTGCGTTGTCGTGTAATAGACAAAACCTTTGACCGATATGTCCATGAGATACTGCAACCTTACGTTCTACCTATGAGAAATCGAATTGGTCAAAGGTTTCGTCTATTACATTTTTTAAATGTAGGGTACTTAAAAGTACAAAAAAAACGTAAAGAATAAATTTTTGTTGTTGTTCTGCACAATTGTTTTTTTGGATCTAAATAAGAAAGTAAAAAATTACATTTTTACGATATTTTTACTCACTTGTAATGTATCCAAAAGTCTTTATGAAAAAATTGGCAATTATACCACTTGATAGAGCAAAGTTTTAGCTTTAAGAATTTATTTGGTGAATTGCGGTACGATGATTTTTAACGGAGTTATGAGCAATCAAAGTCAAAATGCTCATTTCTTATTCAATCCGCGATAACTTAGTAACAAAAAATCGTAGAAACATTTTCAAAAAAAGATTTTGTAGGGAAAACTTCGAGTTTCTACATTGGAAACTCAAAAAATTTCGCAGGATTTTTTTGGACACGTGACAGGCCCACAAAGTGAGAAGGAAATTTTCTATTTTGTCTAGCTTGTGGTTTTCTATATGTAAAAATTACCAAACTCACAGAAACTAAAAGAAAATAGTAATCTTCTGAAAGTAGAGATTTCAAGCTTTAAAATCCTTTTTTAATACTTAAATTTCGTTCATTTTTAACGAAGATACAGCTCCTTAAATTTTGCCTAGTTTTTAAGAAAATTTAAGTGTTCCTTTAATTTTTGTGAGGAGTTTATGAATAATCATCAATTATACCATATTAAAATTTCACAGAAGGAAGGATATAAAATAAGGAGTAAGTAAAATAATCTGTTAAATTTTTAAATTTTTTTAAGGTTTGATATATCTCTGGTAATAATGGCATGTCTTGTTTAATATATTTCTTGCTCACATTTGATATGTCTACGATACATCATCGTTGCAATACAGAATACTTAGGGCCAATTTCACTGTCTCCGATTAACATGATCCTCCGATTAAACTTTTAGTCTCTTTCTATGGGGTCAGTCAGAAAGAAACAAAGAGTGAGTTTAATCGGAAGATCAAGTAATCGGAGATGGTAAAACAGTACAGAGATGTCTAGTGGAAATGTACCTGGGAACTAAGTTAAAGTACCCAATCCTCATTTGTATGTATCTAAGGGACATGGGCATATTCCCAAGGAACATGGGTTTTCCCCAAGAGGATATATGTTCCCAAGAGGATATGCCCATGTTCCTTGGGAATATGTCCATGTCTCTTGGGGACATACCCATGTCCCATGAGGATTGGGTACTTTAACTTAGTATCCATAGGTACATTTCCAATAATGTTTGTTGTTGGTGATTATGAAAACTATATTAATGATATATTAGCAAAGATGCATGAAATAGTATATCATCAATAATATTCAATATACCATAAAAAACTACTTTGTGAATAAAATATTTATTATCATTTGTCTAATTTTAACAAAAATTTACAGTAGACATTTTGAATGATCTGAATTGATCAATGAATGTTATTGATAAAGCTAGTCAATTCTTTTCATATATATTGGGAAAATCAATAACATAAAACAAATCTCCACAATAAACATCTCACATCAAAAATAAAAACTATCAAGAATAGTCTAAAATTATCCACAAAGAGAAGCAAAAAAACGACACGGATAGCGAAAATGAATAAGAATTGTAAATTACTATGACCAAGAGCAACAGAGAACTTCTTTTTCAATCTAAATAATACTTCAATAATACTTTAATAAATACTTTTCCGATTCAATATAAATACTTTCAATATATTTTTCAATATAAATACAATATATAAGAATATATTTTTATATGTATTGTGAGTTTTTATATGTATTGTAAAAACATACCCATGAGGAGATACCCATGAGCAGATACCTATGAGGAAATACTCATGAGGAGATACTCAAGTCGATATGCCTATGGATAGATGTTCCATTTGTGCTCATGGGTACCTTTTCTTTTTTTTATACCCTTGAGCACATTTCCACTAGGAATTATTTATCCTAACTAAACTTTTGAGATCACAGAATCTAAATGTCAACCACATGTTCGTGATATTGAATGACTCGCTTTTTTGGGAATAATACTTTCGTTTATTGCTCGTGATGCTTCGTACAATTTTTGCTACGATGTTAACTGTTTGGCGGTCAACGGACAAAAGCGCGGGAATCGACGTGTGTCTCGTCTCTATGCGGCGAGAGCCATCTGTTGGTGGCGCCATCAATTAATATCGGCGCTGTCGATACTTTTCAGGGGTGCCGCTAGTACGGCGTAACCATAATCTCGGCGGGAACGTCAATCAGTTCCAAACATATCGCCCCCCTTGAAAGGGCTATCCCTTTTAATATTGTTGCGCTCGCTGATTCGTTCGTTCACTCGCACTCTCTCTCACTCGCGCAACCGGCACTCGCGGTCAATGAGACGACACAATGTAAGAAAAGGATAGACTCGTTTATTAAGTAGAGCAAATGGATTTGAACACAGAATCGAGCTGTCACGTCCGCTCGGAGACGGAGGCTCAGAACAAACAACAACAAATCGTAGTAAATCGATATCAATAAACAACTGGTCGTCAGGGACGATCTTCGACTTCCGTTCGTGCAACGGGTGTCTCAGCGCGGGCGCAACAATATATAATAGTCTGCGTTGACTTGGAGAAAAAGGATATTCGCTCATAATAAAACCATATAATATATCAATCTAAAAAACTAAAAGAATGATTAAATATATGTTAAACACACAAAAACGCATTTTAAATCAAACATTTGATAAAGGATACAATGAGCAAACTAGCGCTTTTATTAGCAAAGACTCCTTGAAAAGTCCTAATCCTCCTTTTGCAATGAAAGGATACACAATTTCGTAATGGGCCTGTTATATGTCCCTTTAGTGGTTTTAATCGAGGCTACTCGGGCTATTCCATCTGCTCCAAGATAAATATTCTCTATGCGCCCAACAGTCCACTTTAGCGGAGAGGAATCGTCTTCTCGTATCATGACCATATCACCGATGGTTAATTGCAGCCCCTTAGAATATTGCCATTTAGTTCGTTGCTGTAGTTGTTGCAAATATTCGCAACTCCAGCGCTTCCAGAAATGCTGGTAGATTTGATGGATGCGCTGCCAGCGCGAAAGCCTATTGATTGGCACCTGCCTGACATCTTGTTACGGAATAGATGTGAGAGAGTCTCCGACTAGGAAGTGACCGGGCGTTAGGTATGAAAGATTGTTAGGATCATTGGAAACGGGTGAGGACGCGAGTTCAAAACTGCTTCTATTTGAGCAAGCACTGTGCACATTCCCTCGAAGTTTAATGCAGCATCGCCTACAACGCGTTTTAAGTGATTATTCGCAGATTTTACTGCCGCTTCCCATATACCACCAAAATGAGGTGCATGTGGTGGTATGAAACTCCACTCTATGTTATCTTCCTTTAACGCAGTGTCTACCCTATCTTGATGATGTTTATTGTGTAGCATTTGGTAGAATTCCTTTAGTGAGTTGGCTGCACCTTGGAAATTTGTACCGTTGTCTGAGTACATACATGACACCTTACCTCGACGAGCGATGAAGCGTTTGAGAGCATTTAAAAATGCCTCTGTGGATAAGCTACTCACCAACTCAATGTGTACAGCCTTAGTACATAAACATACAAAAATGGCTATGTATGGTTTCACTAATTTAGCATTGCGAAGTTGACTAGATTTTATGTGAATTGGCCCACAATAATCCACGCCGCTATATGCAAATGGCTTGGATGGTGTGACTCTATATGATGGCAACTCACTCATAATTGTTTCTGATGTACGTGGAGCTGCTTTGAAGCAAGTTATACACTGTCTAATGTGCTTCTTGATGCTGTTTCGTGCTGCTAAAGGCCAATACTTGGCTCGCACTGCTGCCAGTGTTGCTTGTGCCCCGGCATGGAGCTGCTTACGATGTTCGTGTGCTATAACGAGACGAGTGAACGGATGATCAGCAGGCAGTACGACCGGGTGCTTCTTGTCAGGTGAGATTGCTGAGTTCCGAAACCGTTTACCTATTCTTATGATGTCTTGTTCATCGATAAATAAAGCTAAGCTGATTAATTTGCTTTTGCGTGGCACACATCCCTTTGTTTTTAAGGAGTGCAGCTCTTTTTTAAACACCGATTGCTAAATGATTCTTGTAAGACGCCGATTAGATTCAAGTAACTCCTGAGTGGTTAAACGACCTGTAATTCTAGCTTCTGAGTCACTTCTAATGTTATTGATAAATCTAATGCAAACAGCAACGACTCTAATTAACTTGTTTAAAGCTGAAAATCTTGTGAATATTTCACATTTATCGTCAGTAGAGACTGTAGACGCAAATGCTCGTCGCTGCTCCGGTATTTCTTCTAGTGGAGGCGGTATGTTGGTGTTCCAATCCTGCGATTCGTGCTGCAACCATGATGGACCGGACCACCAGAGCCTTGCGTTACTCAAAGATGTCGGAAGAGCTCCTCTTGATACATAGTCAGCTGGATTAAATTCTGTGCTTACGTGATACCATTTAGTAGGTCGGGAGAGCCTGTGAATTTCTCCAACCCTATTGGCGACGAAAACACTCCATCTTTTGTCGGTTCCCCTTATCCAATGCAATACAATTTCTGAGTCCGTCCAGTAGCATACATCCTCTATTTCAAGACGTACTGCGTTCAATATCTTGTCTGCCTGTTGCGCTAGTAGGACTGCAGCGGACAACTCTAATGCTAGGTCTACAATGCGAGTCGTAAGTCGTGAGTCGTAAGAATTGACCAATCACAATCGAATTTGAGAAGAATAATCGACTGTGATTGGTCAATTCTTACGACTCACGACTTTACGACTCGCATTGTAAACCTAGCATAAGCGTGGCAATGTGATCGTTTTCAACGGCGCCACTCGTGACTTGGAACATAGCAGCTGTGTTGAATGCTGACCTTGTGGATTAGTGATTCTGATATATATGCACGCTCCATATGCCCTTTCACTTGCATCAGCGAAACCGTGAATTTGAATCCTGATAGTCTGCTTGCATAATATATATCTTGGTATGGTGAAGTCGTGAATTATACTTAACTGATCTTGAAATTGTAACCACGCGGTGTGTATGTCTATGGGCACAGTTTCATCCCATGCTAAATTAAGCCTCCATACCCTTTGGATGAGTATCTTGGCGACAAGTGTGATGGGTCCAAGGAGTCCCAACGGATCGAATATTTTGGACAATGCTGATAACATACTCCGTTTAGTCACCTTGCGAGAATCGGAAGTGTTAATGTCGTACTTGAAATTGTCGCTTGTCGTATTCCAATGCATGCCTAATGTACATATTTCTTCGTTTCTATTAATGAAGTGAATAGGTTCGCCAGTATCCGCGTGTGGCATATCCTCCAGTACCTCCGGACAATTGGATGCCCATTTTCTGAGCTGAAAGCCAGCCTTGTTCAATACCTTGGTGGTTTCATCCCGAATCCGCTTGACTCCGGCAATTGTGTCGGCTCCTGATAGTAAATCATCAACATAAAAATTGTCGAGAATGGTTGCTGCTCCTATTGGATAGTTTGTTTTTTCCAGGGCTGCTATTTTCCTGGTTGACGCGATTGCTAGAAAAGCTGCGGATGCTGATCCATATATTACTGTTAGTAGTGCGAATAAAGTTATTTCATCCTTTGGATCGTTTCTCCAGAATATCATCTGCAGGCAAATCTGCGCTTCGTCGATGAGTACTTGACGGTACATCTGAGTTATATCAGCTGTAATTACATATGCGAATGTACGAAATCGTAATAAGATCATGAAGAGATCTTGCTGCAACGTTGGTCCTACCATGAGGCAATCATTTAATGATATTCCAGTGCTGGTGTCGCAGGAAGCGTCGAACACTACCCGTAGTTTCGTGGTCAAACTACTATCCTTTAGCACGTAGTGGTGTGGTATGTAGTAACGTGGGGTATGCTGTGGTATTTGCTGTTCATCGGTACGTACCATATGACCTAAAGCTAAATATTCTGACATAAATTGCACATATTGCGCCTTTAGCTGCGGTTGCCTTTGTAATTTGCGTTCCATGGCAATGAATCTCTTCAATGCTGTACTGCGTGATTCACCAAGCTGCTGTAGTTTCGTCTCCTTGATCGGCAACTGTACTATGAAACGGCCGTCTTCGTTTCTAGTCGTAGTTTTTTCAAAATACTCCATGCAAAGTTTTTCTTCGGGAGAAAACGGAGTTTCTTCAGGGATGTGTTCCATGTTCCAGAACTTAGCCAATGTTTCGTTGATTTGCTGATTAGTAGATAAATTGCATACTTTGGCTTCTGCAGGGCCATAAGTGCACGTCTTGCCACCGACAATCCAGCCTAGTTGAGTCTTTTGTAGCGTGGGCTGATTTTTATGTGAGTGTATCTGTCCGACACACATTAGCTGCCAGAATATCTCTGCACCTATAAGTATATTGATTTCACCTGGTATGTGGAAATGTGGATCAGCTAGCCTGATATTGCTTGGAATCTTGAACTTGTCTGTATTGACTTGAATTTGAGGCAAATTCTCGGTAATAGTGTTTAGAACATAGCATTCAATGTTTTGGGAATAAGACGTGTGCATCGACTTTATTCGTATTATGACTGTGCTACAAGAATGCGTTTGAGACTTGTTAATTCCTGTGACGGACATGTTTGTTTGCTTTTGCACGAGATTCAATTTACTCGCTAGTTTTCCTGTGATAAAACTGGATTGTGATCCTGAATCTAATAATGCTCTACATACGTGAATGTTGCCACGTTGATCATAGACATTTATGCTTGCGGTTGATAATATAATTTGACAATACTTATCTTGAGAGATGTGATGATTTAAAGTAACTGCACTAGACTGACTTGCTTGGTCCGGCTTATTTGTAGTTGCGTTATCCTTGTTAGACTTGTCTTCTATGTGTAGAAGCGTGTTGTGCTTTTTGCTGCATGTTTGACACGTTGACGACTTGCAATCCCTAGCCTGATGTGTGGTGGATCGCAGACAATTTATGCATAGATGTTTGGCTCTTACTTCTTTATTCCTATTTTCGCTTAGCAATTTCAGAAAATCAGGACATTGAAATATATAGTGCTTCCCCTTGCAGTAAGCACAGCCAATGTTAGAAGTAGCTACGTGAGTATTGACTTTGTTAGTTTTGCAAGAATTTGACGTTACTGAATCGCTGGATGATTTCTTGAATACGGCTGCTAACGCTTTACATTTATGTGTCAAGAAATCAGTGAGCTGCTTTAAAGTAGGCATGTCATTTGCTCGAATATCGTCTTCCCACTCCTTTACAATGCTTGAATCTAACTTAGTGATAATCAAGTGAATGATAAGATCGTCCCAATGCTCAGTGGGCCTACCTAGGGTTTTTAACGAACGCAAATGCCGTAGTACGTCGTCAATTAAATTTCTTAATGCTATGCTATTACCCCTTGTAACTGCAGGTAAATCATATAACGCTCTTATGTGTTCCTGAGCTATCATGCGCTTGTCGTCGTAACGCTGCTTTAGTAAATCTAACGCTTCTTGATACTTATTTGAAGTGATTTCCAGCGATTTAATAACGTGCGCCGCGTCGCCTTCTAATGAGGAAATTAAATAGTGGAATCTTTGTATGTTTGTTAGCCTCTGATTGAGATGAATCATTGACTCGAATGTGTTGTAAAAAGGATACCAATTCTTGTAACTACCGGAAAACGTTGGTATTGAAATCTTCGGTAAATGTATCTGACTGATGTCGCGGACATAACCTTCATTCAGATTCGCATTCGCATTCGCGAGCTCGATCTGCATAGGCGATAATAAACGTTCGATATTGCTCGCTGTACTGAAATAACTCTCCTCGAAATTTATGCATTCTTGTTTTTGCTAGGCCTGGAGATCGGCTTTTTCGATACCATCTAAATCTTCCGCCAATTCTAATAACTCGTCTATTTGCGCTTGGATATCGTTGAATTGATTCCAATATTCAGCGAATCGTTGTTTCCGCTGTTTTACGTACGCGATATCCACTTCGTGTGGATCTATAGCATCAATCGCGTTTCGAGCACGCGTGCATTGTGATTTTACGGATGCTCG
The DNA here is from genome assembly GCF_030848805.1 of Temnothorax longispinosus. Taxonomy (NCBI): domain Eukaryota; kingdom Metazoa; phylum Arthropoda; class Insecta; order Hymenoptera; family Formicidae; genus Temnothorax; species Temnothorax longispinosus. The sequence continues at coordinate 11,728,224 of NC_092364.1, forward strand.
CTTTGCTTTAAGAGCCTTCAATGCCTGCATCGACATTGTAACGAATGATATCGCACGAGGAATGAGGGGGAAAGGAAAGATGGAGACTCACCTCGTTGCGCTGTAATGCGCTCGTTTTTTTTTGTGGTTATACTGTGATTATGCTTTGCTCATACTTTGCTCTTGTCGTTGATACCTTTACGTGAGACTTAGGCCCGGTCTACAATGGGTGTTGTAAGTCGTAAGTCGTAAGAATTGGTCAATCACAGTTCATTATTCTTCGACCGCAAGGAGAATAATGGACTGTGATTGGTCAATTCTTACGACTCACGACTTACAACACCCATTGTAGACCGGCCCTTATCCAGCTTATCCGGCTCGAAGGACCATGTTCGTGATATTGAATTACTCGCTTTTTTGGGAATAATACTTTCGTTTATTGCTCGTGATGCTTCGTACAATTTTTGCTACGATGTTAACTGTTCGGCGGTCAACGGACAAAAGCGCGGGAATCGACGTGTGTCTCGTCTTTATGCGGCAAGAGCCATCTGTTGGTGGCGCCATCAATTAATATCGGCGCTGTCGATCCTTCTCAGGGGTGCCGCTAGTACGGCGTAACCATAATCTCGGCGGGAACGTCAATCAGTTCCAAACAACAGTCGTACTTATAAATTGGCTTTAAAGTATATTTAAAAAATACAAATATATATTTTTATACCAATTTAGAAATGTGATAAAAAACATTTAGATTTAATGTAATTTTAAAAACCTTGTAACATCTTTTTTTTATATATTATATATTTTATTATATCAAGCATTTTATATCTGTATTTCACTGATAATGTATGAAAGATGTATCGATCTGACTAGTAATAACATGCATATACACATACGCATGTGTGTGATTTTATTTCTCATTTGCTGCTCAATTGGTTATAAATTGCTTACAAAGTTTATGTTTATTGTAGAATTCGGTTATGTTACAGCATTGTCACAGGAAATAAATTCTACTGATTGTGAGTAGACAGTCAGGATTTTATACAGTTCAATAACTTTATCTTTAGTTGAACTGTTCAGTTGAAGACACATCAAATAAATAATTAACAAATGTGCGCAGTTAACAAAATTAATGGTAAGTTTTTATGTATATGTATATAAAAAATGGCAACTTTAAATAAGTTAAAATATAGTAAGAGTTTTATTCATAAAAATATATCGCAAAAGAAAAGACAAAAAGCATTTTTAAAATTAAAAAAAAATCCAAAAATTTTAGTTAAAAAAATCTAATGATGTGATACCAAAATGTAATTTTCAAATATCAGAAATATTGTTTGAAACCAATAATTTCGCACATGAAGACAATTCTTCAATAATGGCACATCCAATAATAGAGGAAGAATCAGAATTAATTGTCAACTCAGATCTAAAATCAGAATTAGATGTTAACTCAGATCTAGAATCAGAATTAGCTAACTCAGATAATAGATCAATCACTAGTCTTCAGTACTTATTTACTTCTGCTTTCCAAAATGTTTTTCTCACACATAATATTACACATGTACAAGGTGATGCTATTTTACGTATTTTGAGATCACATCATTATTTGTCATATTTACCATGGGTAATTATGCATAAAAAGACCTCATCTGCCAATGACCTTGACCTTGACATATGTTGTTAAGGTCACCCTCCTGAGTGACCTTCAGAAGTTTTTAGCCGGCGATCGTTATTTGTTACAAGTTATTAACAAAAAAAGTTTCGAAAATATAGCAGCTATTTTCAGTATTGAGAGGCATAAACGACCAATATTACGTCTTTTTTTTAAGTAGAGAATATCTCGTTTCGCGTGAAAGTCGCTGTTTTACCAAAACACAACATTTAAAGCAGTAAATTGTTGATAAATTAAAGTTGACGTATAGTCGAGTTTACAGCTACAATGTCTATTTCAAAGAAATGTTGGATTTAAATTTTGAACCGCGTATAAATTTATTAATAAAGTAATAATTATTATAATATATGTATACCATTATTTTGTCCTGTAATTTCTTTTTTTGGTAAAGCAGCGACTTTCTCGCGAAATAAAGTATTCTCTGCTTTAACAAAAAGACTTCAATTTATCAACAATTTACTGCTTTAAATGTTGTGTTTTGGTAAAGCAGCGACTTTCTCGCGAAATAAAATATTCTCTGCTTTAACAAAAAGACTTCAATTTATCAACAATTTACTGCTTTAAATGTTGTGTTTTGATAAAGCAGCGACTTTCTCGCGAAATAAAGTATTTACTGCATTAACAAAAAGACTTTAATTTATCAACAATTTACTTTTTTAAATGTTGTGTTTTGGTAAAGCAGCGACTTTCTCGCGAAATAAAGTATTCACTGCATTAAAGAAAGACTTTAATTTATCAACAATTTACTGCTTTAAATGTTGTGTTTTGGTAAAGCAGTGACTTTCACGCATAATAAAGTATTCTCTGCTTAAAAAAAAAAACGTAATATTAGTCGTTTATGCCTTTCAATACTGAAAATAACTGCTATATTTTCGAAACTTTTTGAAGTAAAACTTCTTTAGGCACGGTAGTAAGTTCGATTGTGCGACACGGAAAATGTGACGAAAATTCGACCAATAGGCGTACGGCGTTGGCGAGACGGTTCTTCTTCTGGCACGGTAGTAAGTTCGATTATGCGACACGGAAAGTGTAACGAAAATTCGACCAATAGGCGTACGAAATGAAACTTCTTTGGTACGGTAGTAAGTTCGATTGTGCGACACGGGAAGTGTAACGAAAATTCGACCAATAGGCGTACGAATGAAACTTCTTTGGTACGGTAGTAAGTTCGATTGTGCGACACGGAAAATGTAACGAAAATTCGACCAATAGGCGTACGAAATGAAACTTCTTTGGTACGGTAGTAAGTTCGATTGTGCGACACGGAAAGTGTAACGAAAATTCGACCAATAGGCGTACGAAATGAAACTTCTTTGGTACGGTAGTAAGTTCGATTGTGCGACACGGAAAATGTAACGAAAATTCGACCAATAGGCGTACGGCGTTGGCGAGACGGTTCTTCTTCTGGCACGGTAGTAAGTTCGATTATGCGACACGGAAAGTGTAACGAAAATTCGACCAATAGGCGTACGAAATTAAACTTCTTTGGTACGGTAGTAAGTTCGATTGTGCGACACGGGAAGTGTAACAAAAATTCGACCAATAGGCGTACGAAATGAAACTTCTTTGGTACGGTAGTAAGTTCGATTGTGCGACACGAAAAGTGTAACGAAAATTTGACCAATAGGCGTACGACGTTGGCGAGACGGTTCTTCTTCTGGCACAGTAGTAAGTTTGATTATGCGACACGAAAAGTGTAACAAAAATTTTCGACCAATTGGCGTACGAAATGAAACTTCTTTAATTGGTACGGTAGTAAGTTCGATTGTGCGACACGAAAAAACGTCACGAAATAGTGTCACGAAAATTCGACCAACAGGCGTACAAAGTGAAACTCCTTTTGAATCGGTAAGTAAATTCGATTTTGCGACTCGAAAACGCGTCACGAAAATTCGATCAGGCGTACGGCACTGGCAAGACGGATATAGTGAAAACTGCGTATAACACTATATTTTCGAGTTGCGGGCGGCTTGGAGTGACTAATTCCGTTGCATTGTTTTTGTATTAATTTCAGAAAAGTTATGGCAAAGCCTTGCCTTCAGAAGTTTCACTTCTAACGCGCGTGGCGACCACACGCATGATTTCTTTGTTAATAACTTTTTAACGAATAACGACCGCCGGCTAAAAACTTCTGAAGGTCACTCAGGCGGATGACCTTGACAACATATGTCAAGGTCAAGGTCATTGGCAGGTGAGATCTTTTTATGCATAATTATTACCTTACCATGTTCGACTAGAACTTTTCTAGGGACACGAAAAAAGTTAAATTATAATATTGTTCCATTAGGTTCAGGTCAATATGTTCATATTGGTTTTGAAATAACTTTGAAACAAAACTTGGCATGCATATAGCTGTAAACCAATTACCTACTAAAATAGTTATAGATATAAGCACAGATGGTGCAACGTTGAATGGATTGTTACAATTGTGGCCAATACAATATAGAATAAAAAATATAAGAAATAGTAAACCTATTATAGCTAGAGTCTATATAGGAAAATCGAAACCATGTGATTCTCATAAATTTATGGAACAATTTGTTAATGAAGTTCTACAAGTGATACAAAATGGTGGAATATCCATTAATGATAAAAAAAATTCCTCTACGCATAGATGCTTTATTGCAGATGCACCAGCAAGAGCATTAATTTTAAATCATAAAGGTCACATGTCTTTAAATCTGTGTTCTAAATGCAAAATTGAAGGGTTTAGATTATCTAACAGAATGTTATTTATATTACACGTGCGTGAAAAGTGGCCCATTCCGCGCGCGCCATCTGTGCGACAAATAGCCAATTCCATACACGAGAAATTTCTCACTATATTCCCGCACTCAGTGCGGGAATATAGTGAGAAATTTCATTCCTGCAGGACTCATTGTCAACACTCTCCTTATTTTCCCCAATCATTATGTATGTATGTCTTTTCCACTCGCCTTCGGCTCGTGCGTAAACTCCGCACCCGGGAATTTTCATCTTTACACACGGCTTACACTCTCTATTTTATGTTGCAAGTGCCTGGAAAGTGGTCTATCACGCACGCGTAGCGTGCGTAATGAGGCACTTTCCATGCACGTGTTGCATAAAGAGATTTTCTATCGTGTTTTTTGTAATTTGTGCTATCTCTGGAGGTGTTAGTTGGTCGTTGCTATCGGTTTCTGGTATGATGTTTTTGTCACTCATTTTTTATTTTTTCTTAGTAACTTGTTGCAAATTGTTTTTTTACTTTACTGTATATGTTCACAATGACTTTACTATAGTAAATCTATCTCTTTCTTTTTCTATCTATCTTCTTTTTTTTTATACCTTACAAAAAACGTACAAAGCTTTCTTTCTTTTGCAAGATATATTAATCATGATCGATACTAAATATATTTCTCATCTATTTGCTCCTGTAATAAACGTTGCTTTTATCATAGGCGGGGGGAGGGGCGGAGCCCCTCCCCACCTGCGCCCAACTTTCGACTCGGGGAGGCTTGGCCCCCCCCACCCCCCCGTATGTGCCCATTTCTCTCAACTCGGGGGTCTTCGCCCCCTCTTGCCCCCCGCAAGTTCTTTAAACTTTAAACGCACTTGTAATATAAAATAGTGTGTGTAACAAGTGCGTAAAGTTGAAAATTGGACACGAGTGCGGAGTGGACGCACGAGCCGAAGGCGAGTAATATAAAATAGTGTGTGTAACAAGTGCGGGAAGTTGAAAATTGGACACAAGTGCGGGTGATCGCACTCGTGTCCAATTTTCAACTTCCCGCACTTGTTACACAAATAACTATTAATGTTTTTGATTCACCGTTACAAACTGATTTTGAATATGAAATGTGTATAGATACAGAACATCATCATGGTAGAAGTCCATTGTCTGTGCTTCCAATAGGATTAATATCAAATGTTCCTTTCGAATATATGCATTTGATCTTGCTTGGAGTGACTAAAAAACTGATAGCCGCATGGCTTGAAGGGAAGTATGCCGTGTCAAAATTATCTGGTAGACAAATAAATATAATTTCAGCAAAATTGCGTTCTGCTAGCGTTTATTGTCCACGTGAATTTTCTCGTCGATGTAGAGATATTGTTGAATATAAAACTTTTAAGGCTACCGAATTTCGTACATTTTTAATATACACAGGACCTTCTGTATTATATAATGTGGTAACACAGAATGTTTATGTACATTTTTTATTGTTATCCTGTGCTATTTGCATTCTTATATCTGGTGTTTCATCTGATGAAGATATCTTATTTGCAGAAAAAGCATTGCAAAAATTTGTAATTCTTAGTGAAGATTTATACGGAATAAAATTTTTGTCGTATAATTTGCACGGTTTACTTCACCTGCCAACGATGTTAAACTTTTAGGAAAGTTAGATTCATTTTCCGCATTCAATTTCGAGAATTATATATCAGAATTTCGGAAATTTGTACGTAAACCTCATTGCAACAGTTTGTACGAAGATTACACGAGTTGAATTTATGTGCTATAGCGGGGAGCACACACTTCTGCACAACGCATAATGCGTAAGGATAAGAAAATTGGTCCATACACATGTGCATAAGAAAATAGACCAATCAGTTTTCTTATATGCTTACGTATTATGGATTATGCAATAGTTATTTATATCACACGTGCGTGGAAAGTGGCCCATGACGCGCGCGCAATAATGGGCCACTTTCCACGCACTTTGTAATATAAAATAGGTTGTGTAACGTGCGGGTTGAGAATTGGACACGGGTGCGAAGTGGACGCACGAGCCGAAGGCGAGTTATTTTACAAATAACTATTGTGAACAAGTGCGGGAAGTTCGGCTCGTGCGTTCACTCCGCACCCGTGTCCAATTCTCAACCCGCACGTGTTACACACCCTATTTTATATTACAAAGTGCGTGGAAAGTGGCCCATTGCGCGCGCACCCTCTGTGCGACGGAATGAGAACATTACCGCACTGTTCGAGCGGAGGATTTCTCGGTGTGGAATTGGCTATTTGTCGCACAGATGGCGCGCGCGTAACGGGCCACTAATTCAACGCACGTGTTATATAAAAGTTTGTGTTCCCCGCTTATATCTTTAAAATTGAATGATTCTGATGGTGTAATACGTGCATCCTGTACTCATAAAAATGGTCCTCTTTTACGTGACATCCCTTTTACATCTACTCAATTCAAATTGTTAAAAATACATCACCTTACATATGGATATAATAAACGTGACAATTGTTGTTTCTTAAAAAATGGTATTATATGCATTATTAAAAATATTATTCAAATCTCAACAAAATATTATTTTATTGTGAAAAGATTTAAGGAAGTTAACAATTTTTATAATTATCTATGTAATTGAATCAAAATCAATAGGTGTGTTTGAATGTAGTAATTTATCTGAACGATTTATTATTGCTTTATTAGATGTTTATACTAAAAGTGTTTCAGAATTCCAAAATGGTCTGGAATTATTGGCGAGGAAGATAATTATTATTCCAAATGTTTGGACAGTAACTACAATGTCTCCACATACATCAAACTGAATGTATTAAATATTTTGTTCTGATTTCAACAAGTTTAGTCTTAAAAATTATTAATAATTATAATATTCTTTACAACATGAATAATAATTGTATTTATTTTTTTTTATTTAATTTAATATGTCTAAAGTTAAAAGTTCAATCCAAAATAGTTGTGTAAACAAACATAAATATAAGATAGCAAAATTACTAATAAAGACATCCTCAAAAGCAAGACAGATAATAAAACCCAAGAAATTTGATACAATATCATCTGATAACAAGTAGATAAGAAAAAAGAGAATTATAAAACGTAAATGTACAGATATGAGTGAAGAATTGTACGATTGTTGTAAGTCGAAGAGAGAGTCGAACGAGAAGTATCGTATCGATATATCGATGTCGCAGCGAGCGACGAGCGGAAGGTAGAGGCATGGTATAAATACATATTTATACCATGGGTAGAGGTAGAGAGTAGAGAAGATGGCGGAAGGAAAAGGTCGTGTGTGTAACGGCGTGCAATAAAGATTTGGATTAAACTATATTCCGTCTCTAATTTAATCTCCACAGTAATTCAGAAGTGGGATAAACGTCGCGATCGTTCAAATATTGTGGCCGAGAGTGGCGATAACGCGATATTTTGGACAAATTCGTGACCGAGAAATTTACGCAGCGTGGCGACGTTACTATCTGGCCGAGTGTTGAAACCTTGTGAAGGGCGAGCGGGCACGAGTGCTGAAAACGTTCGTGGTAGAGGAACTCTGGCAGATATGGCGAATACACAAGACGGACGAGATAACCAGAACGAGCTTACAGGCGACGGAACAACCAACGGCGGTGGCCCGCGTTATTTCCGAGATGTGCATGAGGCACTTCCGAAATTTGTTATAGGAGATATTTCCATAAAAGATTGGATAAACAAGATCGAAGAGTTCGGGGAATTATACAATTGGGACGATGTAGCCATTCGTCATTACGGGCTAGTGAAGCTATCCGGCGTTGCAAAGAAATGGCGGGATAGCCTTCCCGCGCAAAATCTTACCTGGCGGGAATGGAAGGAACTGTTGATAGAGGCTTTTCCGTCGGACGATGGTGTCAGTGAAGCGTTTGGAGGCGCAAAATTACAAACGGAAATCTGGACATGGTGGAGTACTTTTACGAAAAGTTATCTTGCTGTAACAAAGCTCAAATGTCCGATGCGGAGACCATCGAGTGGTTAGTGTTAGGTATCGAAAATATGAAGATTCGTGAATACATTGGTCCGTTGAGCAGATACGATAGGCCTAGTAAATTATTACCCGACTTGAAGAGCGCCGAACGATTCTGTCAAGAACCAGAGAAACGAGAAAGTTCGGATAAAAAGGGATCGTCTCAGTCAATTCGATGTTTCAAGTGCAAAGAGGACGGACATCATGCTAATAAGTGTCCACAAGCGAAAGTGATTGTTTGCTTTAAGTGTAGTGGTAAGGGACATTACGCAAAAGACTGCAAAGGTGAGGAGCAGACGAACAAAACCGGAGTAAGCAATACTGCAACGACCTCGAAGACGAATACAAGCAAGACAGTGATGCAGATCACAGGAACGCAGACGCATATAAAATATTTCAAGGATTGCGTACATTAACGACAAATAATTGAAGAGCTACATCGACTTGGGAAGCAGTTGCGTGGCGTTACGAGACAATATTGCTGAAAAGGAAGGATTCACATATCTGGAAGGAGATTTCGAGCCACTGATAGGTTATGGAAGCGGAGAGGTGAAACCAAAAGGTTTATTTACAGCGAACTTAACGGTTGACGGTGTTACGGCAAGGGTTAAAATTCATGTTGTGCCAAAGGAATATCAAACTATTTCTCTGATTGTCGGTCACCCGTATACGGAGGCGAGTAATGTGGTGATGATAAGCAAGCCTGGCGAATTGAGGATTGGCACCGACGAGTCCGATCTTTTGCGGATTGAGCCAGAATCGACAAGGAAGACCGTTTTGTGGGCGACAGAAGCAACAGTGATACCGAACAATTTCTTAGGACATGTCATGGTTCGGGGAGACTTGCAAGGATGTGACGTCAGTGTCGAAGGAAGAATCCAAGAAGATAGACAGTTAATTCCAAGATGTTTGATAAGTGCCGCTGACGAAGGAAGATCAATATTGCCTGTATTAAATATGACGGGTAAGGAGCTCAAGATTAAAGAGGGCGCAACGATCACGAAGGGCGATACCTCAACTCCATGTGACGAAACACCAAGGCGACAAGAGGTCAACGAAGAAGAAATACGGCTGGAAGAGATAGACGCCGACGCGCCGAAGGAAGATATTCCTAAATTTCTCGAAGTACTTAACCAGTATAAGAATTTGATTGCTCAAAATATGCGGCAGATTGGGTGCACAAACAAGGCCGAGATGAAGATTAAATTGCACAATACAACGCCTGTACATTATAGGCCGTACCGAATGTCTCAAGCGGAGCGGGCACAAATTCAGCGTATGATCGACGACTTGAGGGAAGCGGAAATCATCGAGGAGAGCGATTCACCGTTTGCGAGTCCAGTTATACTTGTTCGAAAGAAGAATGGCGACGTACGTATGTGTATCGACTATCGCGGAGTAAATAAACAAACTGTTAAAAGACCGTTCCCGATGGCGAGGATTGATGGGTAGACCGTGTTCAGGGTATGCGATATTTTACAACATTAGATTTGAGTAGCGGATATTATCAAGTTCCTATGTCAGACGATTCAAAGCATATTACCGCGTTTAGTACGACCGATGGTCACTATCATTTTAAGCGTATGCCTTTTGGCTTGTGTAACGCACCGGCAGAATTTCAGCGATTAATTAGTAAAGTTCTTAGTTATTTAGGGGACGATGAGATGGAATATTTTGATGATGTGATAATTCCGTCTAAGACTATTGAAGAAGGGCTTGGAAAATTAAAACGTGTACTAGAAGCACTTAGAGAAGCAGGCTTAACATTGAACCTTTCAGAATGTTGTTTTCTAAAACAAAAAATTGATTATTTGGGATTCGAGATTACAGCTAACGGAATAGCGTAGGGAAAGAAAAAGGTAGAAACAATTCGAGAATTTCCTACTCCGACAAACATAAGGGAGGTTCGTAGCTTTATAAGTCTCGCGAGTTATTTTCGCAGATTCGTGAAAAACTTTGCTTTGATTGTTAGAGCGTTGACCGAATTATTAAAGAAAGAAAATTTGAATGGGGGTCAGAGCAACAAAAAGCATTCGACGAGATTAAGGGAAAATTAATTCAAAGTCCGATACTGAGCGTATATAATCTGAGCGCAGAGACCGAAGTCCATACAGATGCGTGTTCATTGGGATTAGGAGGTGTTCTATTACAGCGACAAGAAGATGGGAAATTACATCCAGTATCATATTTTAGCCGAAAAACGACGCGTGAGAAATCTAATTATCATTCATACGAGTTAGAAGCATTAGCGATTGTGTGTACCTTGGAACGATTTCGAGTGTATTTAATTGGTATTAGATTTACGATAAGAACGGATTGCAACAGTCTGAAATTGTTAGCATCAAAACGAGATTTGAAGCCACGAATAGGACGATGGTTTGTTCGATTATCCGAATTTGACTACGTTATCGAATATCATAAAGGTGAACAAAATTCCGTAGCAGACGCATTGAGTCGAAATCCTGTAGGAGACGCTGTAGAAACAGAAGTTGAAGGATTACCAGTATTAGGAATTAAGATGAATACTGATTGGGTAGCAGCGATGCAACGATCGAGTCCGGAAATTTTAGAAGTACGCGGAAAATTATAAGCGGGAGATGCGGAAACCCATCAAAAGTTTACAATGTATAAGGCAAGAGTTTATAAAATTACGAAGGGTAAATGGCGATTATATGTACCAAATGAATTGCGATATGATATAGTTTCGGAGGCTCATAAAGCACTTTGCCATATGGAAATTGACAAAACATTAGCAGCGGTAAAAGAAACGTATTACTTTCTAAAGATGAGAGAGTTTGTGTCGAAATACGTCGGGCGATGTATTAATTGTATTTATTTTAAAACACCCACAGGAAAACCAGTAGGATATTTACACCCATATGACAAGGGAAGCCGAGCATTTGAGCACAGTAACCGGAAGGCAACAGAAACGGGTCGCGCAGCTAGAATGCCCGAGGCACTACGAGATTCAAACGCACTGTGTACTTAACAATTCGTAAAAAAAAAAAAATGGCATAAGTCGAAGTTGTCCGGCTAACTTCTGTGAGGTAAAAAAGTACTAAATCTAGTACAATTGTACTAACTCTGGCAACACTGTATTTGAGGTCATTCATATAGATCACCTAGGACCGTTTATGTACTGAGAACGGGAACAATTATGTAATTGCGGCGATAGATGGATTTAGTAAGTATTGCGTATTGAAAGCTGTACATAGCGCAGGGACACAAGAAGCGATCGAGTTCGTCAGAGAGTTTAAAATGTAACTACGTACGGCAGACCTACAAAGATTATCACCGATAGAGGAGTAGCTTTTACGTCTCATGACCTCGAGTCACTATGTAAAGATCTAAACATTCAGCATGTAAAGGTAGCTTCGGCAACACCGCGTGCGAACGGTCAAGTCGATCGGATAAATAAGATAATTACGACTAGTCTTGCTACAACAACAAACGAGGAAGGAGATGAATGGGACAAAAGACTGTTAAATGTACAGTGAGCGATGAATAATACCGAGCATAGAGTAATGAAAATGTTGCGCCCGTGCCGTGACACCCGTTACTCGTGGGCTGAACTTGGCTGCGCTCTGCGGAAGCTTCAAGCCGGAGCGCGTCCCTTGACAACGGGACGCTGTTATAAATTATTGATTTATTGATTTTCCGACTGTCAGATTTGTTCTCGAACAGCTGGACGACGGACGCGAGTCCGCGCTGTATCTTGATTATAATAAACGCTGAGATTCTCTCTTTGATTAAACGCGGAGTTTCCATTATTTCCGTGAGCGACGGGAGTGAGTGCGCGAGAGTGAGCGAGTGTGTGACAGTGCGACTCGGGGAGCGCAACAAAAAGAACTCCTTTCGAGATAGTATACCGTCATAGAAGTAGTGGCGTTAGTGATAATCCTTTAACAGCGGGGATTATACGATTAAATGAGGAGCAAAATTTAAGCGAAGAAAAGGAATCGGTAGAAAGTCTTCTTGAGAAAAACCGCGAAGTACAAAAGAAGCAATTCGATAAGGGGACCTTATGAAATTGTTAAATCTTTAGAAAGAGATCGGTATTTGATTCAGGATATTGAGGGTGAACAACAGTCTTTGCGATTATATAAAGGAATCATTGCAGCTGACCGATTGAAAATTATACCTAAGTAAATGTGTTCTCTAAAGTTAATGTTGCATTTATAGTATTAAGTTCTTAAGTATAAGATAGTTGCGTTTAGAATATAAGTTCTAGAGTTTATATATCTTCAATTTTTAAAGTTTGTGTACTTTCCAAAGATTAGATATTCTT
>NC_092364.1:11741361-11778549 GCF_030848805.1 Temnothorax longispinosus
GTTCTGGAATGTTCAATATAATACGAGTGATGAGGACGTCACCGAGTAGGATGGCCGAATCTATTGTAAGTCGAAGAGAGAGTCGAGCGAGAAGTATCGTATCGATATATCGATGTCGCAGCAAGCAACGAGCGGAAGGTAGAGGTAGAGAGTAGAGAAGATGACGGAAGGAAAAGGTCGTGTGTGTAACGGCGTGCAATAAAGATTTGGATTAAACTATATTCCGTCTCTAATTTAATCTCCACACGATCTTCAGTCATGTGCAACACAACCAAACATCTTAAGAGATATTACTTCTGCAAACAACACGCCAAAAATAAAACGTGTTACATCGGAAACCCCACACGAAGCAAATCACGTTTTATCTAGCATTAGTAAACTGGATACTAGTCTGTCACGCAATAATTACAATATAAAGCAATCGGTCAAACAAAATACTAGTCTTACCGGACTAGACTCAAATATGTCAGTCAATGATCATAACTTAAAACGATCTGTCAGTTATGATACAAGTCGTGTATTATCAAAAAATTCTACTGAACAAGGTTATATAGAAGATAAGAAGAAGAACGCTGAATTCACTAACAATGTTTCAAACATTCCTATAATGTATAATTGTCAATCCCTACCTGATTGTGATGTTAATGAGAAAATGGAAAGCAATAAACATCATAAAAACACACCTACTATATTGAACATTGAAGCTTTACAAATACCAAACGTCATTTGCAAGGACTTTCAGGAATCTGGTAAGATTAGAGTTATGTTTCGATTGGAATTTTATAATTAAAGTTTCTTTTTAATTAGAGTTTTAATTAAAAATTTTTTATAACTTATAAATGAAGTTTATAAAATCAAACATGATTAACTTTCAAAGAATTTATTTAAAAAATATAGTATATATAAAAGATTGGTATAAACGAATTATTTATGAACGTAGCATATATAAAACTAATTTAAATTTATACATTAATTTTTTTCAATATATTTAATATTTTATTTTTTCTATATAATAATTCATATTATTTTTCTTTTTTTAAAACTTTCAAAAAAAAAGACAAATATAAAATAATAAAAAATTTGACTCATTTTTCAGATTGTCGCAGAACAAAAATTTTTAATGACACGAGCCAATGTGAAATTATTAAACTTCTGAGGTACGTAAATATTACTAATTTTTAAATGTTACATATCTGACAATGAGAAGTTTATAGCATATATTTAGGTATAATATGTAATAGGTATAATATTTTTATTTTATTATGAATGCATGTACAATTATTGGTAATTATGCAGTAATAGGGACCACCCTCCGATGACCTTGACCTTGACATGTTGTCAAGGTCACCCTCCTGAGTGACCTTCGGAAGGTTTTAGCCGTCGCTCGTTATTCGTTAAAAAGTTATTAACAAAAAAAATTTCGAAAATATAGCAGCTATTTTGAGTATTGGAAGGCATAAATAACTAATATATATGTCGAAATAGTTCACGCATACACTTTTCACGCAAACCGAGGTTCACGCACACCCCCCCCCTGCTTTCGGGGGAGGTGCGGTAGCCCCGAAATAGTTCACGCATACACTTTCCACGCGAACCGAGGTTCACGCACACCCCCCCCCCCTGCTTTCGGGGGAGGTGCGGTAGCCCCGAAATAGTTCACGCATACACTTTTCACGCGAACCGAGGTTCACGCACACCCCCCCCTGCTTTCGGGCCGGCCGATTATAGTTTATACATAAATTGTATTGTAAATAATTTTTTTTTAAACGTGAATTTATTAATAATTAAAGCGTTTTAAAACATGAATATTCAAACTATCCGATAATGCCCCGGAAACGCCCGAAGTTAACCGAAGGTGATGTGACGTCACGACGAGAAGTTTGAGACGGTGTTATACAGCGAAGTAAAGAGTTTATACTTTTATTCGAGTTTCTTGAGATAAAGTAAAAAATGGTTGATTCGGGCTTTGTGTAAAAGGTAATTTCAATAATTTACCAAAAGTAGACATGTTTATGGTATGTAAACATGTGAAAAATAATGACAACTTTAATGCTGCTCTGCTGAGGTCCGCAATGCCAAAATGAACGCGTAAGTTATAGTTTTTAACATAAGAAAATATATTTAAAATTTGATTATATTTATCTCTTACAATATTGTTAATATGTCTTACACATTTATTTGTTGTTATTTTAGTTCTTCTCGACAAAACTATGGAGATTCCGCAATAGGTTATGTTTGTGTAAAAGGAGAAAATTATATATGTACAGTTAAAGCCAAAGTTTGTCCTGAACACCAAGTTCGAAATAAAGCATATTCTGTTATTGTAACAGTTAATGAAGAAAATGAATTAATTATTATTAATGTGAAATGTCAAGATTGTGCTGCTTCAAGTGGTAGGTTTGATCTATAAATCTATGATTTTGTATATAAGTTTACATAATGTGTATTATAACAAATATTATTTAACTTATATAATTAATTTTACTATAGGCGGTTGCAACCACGCAATAGCTTTTGTGATGTGGATTCACAGGCGTTCTGAAGATCCATCTCCTACAGATGTACAATGCTATTGGAAAAAACCTGTATTAGCAAATATTGGAACACCGAGACAATTTATCGAAGCTAAAGATTTTCCTTCTTTTACAAAATCAACCATTATGGAATGTAATGATATTAAGATTACACGTCTTTCGGATATAACATAATGGTGCTTTGATAACTGACTATCTAAGTTTTTCTTTTTAGCGATGTCAAGGATAGTCATCAGAAAAGAAGGATATTCATTAGATGGTACGTCTTGAGGCTCAGATGAAATAGTAGAGATGTCTCCCCAAAATCTTTGGCTTCGATAAATTGTCTCACTGTTCCAACATTTGCTAATACAGGTTTTTTCCAGTAGCATTGTACATCTGTAGGAGATGGATCTTCAGTACGCCTGTAAATCCACATCACAAAAGCTATTGCGTGCTTGCAACCATCTATAGTAAAATTAAATTATATAAGTTAATTAATATTTGTTATAATACACATTAAGTAAACTTATATACAAAATCATAGATTTATAGATCAAGCCTACTACTTGAAACAGCATAATCCTAACATTCCACATTAATAATTGATTCATTTTCTTCATTAACTATTACAATAACAAAATATACTTTATTTCGAACTCGGTGTTCAGGACAAACTTTGGCTTTAACTGTACATATTAAATTTTCTCTTTTTACACAAACATAACCTATTGCGGAATCTCCATAGTTTTGTCGAGAAGAACTAAAATAACAACAAATAAATGTGTAAGACATATTAACAATATTGTATAAAAGATAAATATAATCAAATTTTAATAAATTTTCTTATATTAAAAACTTATACGTTCATTTTTGCATTGCGGACCTCAGCAGAGCAGCATTAAAGTTGTCATTATTTTTCACATATTTACATACCATAAACATGTCTACTTTTGGTAAATTATTGGAATTACCTTTCACAAAGCCCGAAACAACCATTTTTTACTTTATATTGATATGATATATCGTCTTAAATCAATATTATTTAACACTGACACTGTTTCTCTTATGGAGATGTCATCGAGTTTTGTCGTGGTGACGTCACAAGTCCGCGAGCCAATGAGATGGCGTTTCGTTTATGTTCAAATGTGACGCTTTTTAAAACATTATTTATAAAAATTTGGACTAACATAAAAATATATTTATAGCAATTTTATATTTTTTACATTATATATAATATATTATATATTTTTTTAAAAGCATTTTAATTTTTTGTTTTGTACCCAATTCCGTAAAGTTTTATGAAGGAACTATCTCTCTTACAATAACTGTCAACTTCTGACTTTACACGCTATCATACTAAAGGTATAGAAATGCTTGGTCTATATACATATATTATTGATATTTTTTTGCAGAAAGCATAATTATAAACTAATTATAAAAATTTATTGTTACAGGTATCATATCTTAAATTTGTCGGTGGCATAAAGTTGAGAGAAGCTCTCAGTCATTTCCAAAAAAAAAACAATGACAGATGAGCTAACATGTAAATTCACTTATTGGGGTCGAATAAAAAACTCTTTAGCATTTTATAATACACAGATTGCAAAAGTATTTTTTTGTAAGTATTTTCCGTCTTTTAAATCACAGTATATATGTTAAATCATGTATATTTTGATTCTTTAAATATTAATAATATTATATAAATAATATTGTTTTAGATGCAGCTAAAATGTGCCCAAATTTTAAAGGACCCGAAACTAGAGCGGAATTCAAATAGAAATAATGGAAGTTTTTTGTGCCGCAAAACAACGGTATTATTTGAAAAGTAACAAAGATAAAAGGACAGCAGGACTTTCAGAAACGGAAGAAATGTCTTTTGAGGACACTGCTTTCAATGATCATTTTGATGGCACTCTTGAAACGGAAGATCCTGATGCGTCCGATGAAAGTGATTGATGTGATGTATTTCTATACTGATCGTCAATCGATCGATCAGCAAGCATTGCAATATTTATATGAGCAAGTATGATATTAAAGACAGAAAGTAATAATTTATGACGATACACGTGGATACATCTCTTTGGGGATTTTTACTTTTATTTTATTCCGTCAAACGTATTGATTTCAATTACTCCCTTACTTTATAGATACTATCTATCTAGCATTTCAGTTTTAGTTACTCTTGCTCTGCGATTTTAACTCATATCTTTTTTGCACTCACGCATATTCGATGATTTCATTTGTTTAATTGAGATATCCAACGTTTTGTACGAATTATTCGCACTTGTATTTGTTTCTAATATTATTCATCCGTTTAATCAAGATATCCAACGTTTTGTACGAATCATATCGCACTTGTATTTGTTCTTAGTATTATTCATCCATTTAACCGAGATATCCAACGTTTTGAATGAATCATATCGCACTTATATTTGTCCTTACGATTAGTATTATTTATCCGTTTAAGGTGGTTTATTCGCGACTATGTGAGTCAAAATAAACCTCATTTTAAAACTTCTAATTTCATACACTTTCATAGTCGACTATATTCATTAATGAATTTCTCAAAATGATTGTATATCACAAATCGAATAAATAATCAATAATAAAAAAGAGGCGAATGAAAATAGTCCAATTTTCTTAGCGTAGTACAGAAGAGCTTCAGATGTGGCAACGTCGCAACATTCATGTAAACAAATGGTTGCACGTGTATCGTTCGGAGCAATAAACTTAGAGGTTAATTTTATTTAAGTGCAACATTTACTTTTATATCATGAACGAACAACCGCGTTTTAACCTATGCAACTCGCGTTATGAATTCAAAGCGCGACGTTGCCACATATCCGAAGGTTTGTGATCACAGTGAGGAATGGACTGAAATCGATGTCTTTTAACTAATTTTGTGAACATTCTATACGGTTGAGATTGTTGGCTTTGGTACCATATGATTCGGAAGACACTCCTCTGTTTTTATTCTAATTTTCAACCTGATCTGTCTTTTCTATAATTTACTACCATCAATTTATCTCAAAATTACGGTCTCTCACGCGTCGTCCGCCATAAACGCAATGCTTAAGATAAGGAAAAAAGCATATTTTTAGACAATAATATCTCGGAAACTACACGGTCAATCCATTTCAAATTTAGCATGAAGATTCGTCAGTTGCTTAATTACTTTTACTGAAAAAACTGCATCGATCTGTTTTCATAGGTTATGTTATGTTCGTAAGTTGAATAAACCGCCCTGAGAGTGCAACCGCGAGAGGGCACGATAGTGAGTTTCCGGTCCCGCCAAAAAGAATGAGAGCCTTCGGGCAGACATATTGTAACAGCCGACTCGATCGCATGACCGCTGCCTCGCACGCAATAAAGACGAGTTATTTTATACATTGTGTAGACTTACTACCTGCTCACGTACATAATAAGTGGCGACGAGGACGTTACGAATCCAAGTGCAAGTACTGCAGACTTCCTACATACATTGTTGCGCAGTACGAAATACGACTAGTGCAAAATGCCGAATACAGGGCAAACCACTACGTTCCAGCAAGTTTTCTCTATTGAGTCATTCGATGCGTCAAAGACAACGTTTGACCGTTGGACGAAAAGACTGGAAAGTGCATTTGGAGTGTTCAATGTGCCGGTGCCACCAAGAAGGGACTATTTACTTCATTACATGGGTCCAGAAACATATGACCTATTGTGCGATAAATTGGCACCGGTGGAACCGACTACAAAGACATACGAAGAATTGGTGGCTATAATGAAGAACCATTTCAACCCGGAACCTTTGGAAATAGCGGAAAATTTCCGATTTCTGCAACGACGCCAAGGAGAGGGGGAGACAGCGCAAGAATACATGGCGGCCCTCCAGAAGCTGGCGCTTCATTGTAAATTCGGGGATTACTTGCGCACGGCGCTGCGGAATCAATTCGTTTTCGGCCTGCGGTCGGAAAGAATACAAGGACGCCTACTCGAATGCAGAGACCTCACGGTGGACAAGGCAGTGGAAATCGCAGTCGGTATGGAAGTTTCGGCGCGGGACGCAGCACAATTACAGAAGTCCAACGCAGCGAGCGTAAATAGCGTAAATACAAATAAGAAGCAGAGTAAGGTTAAATTCCCAAATAAAAATCGTAAAACTCAGGTCGACACAAAAGAAAATAAAAGTCAGAGTAATAACAAAACTTGCTATAGATGTGGTTCAGATAAGCATTTAGCGAATAATTGCGATAAGAAAGAGGTAATCTGTAATTATTGTCAAGTAAAAGGTCATTTAAAGAAAGTATGCATGAAAGCGAAAAAAGACGGTAATCAAACGAATCAGATCGAAGTAATTTGCCTGGCTGACACCGAGCATGCGACATTTCGAGAGAAATTTATGGTAAACGTTGAAGTAAATAAAGTCAATATTCAGTTTGAAGTAGATAGCGGTGCAGCCGTAAGTCTTATAGGCGAAGAACAATTCGTGAAGTTTTTCAAAGATGTACAGATACATTCGACTACGCTTAGACTAGTTACATATTGCGGTACGGAACTCGAGATGTTAGGAGTTTCTAATGTCAGTGTATGTTACAAGGGTATTACAAATAACCTCGAAATGTATGTAGTTAAGGGGAAAAGGAAACCTTTACTAGGCCGAGAATGGATCAGGCAATTAAATGTAGATTTGGGTGAGATCGCTCAAGTAGATACTGATGATGTGCAAGCACTTTTAAAGAAATATTCGCGAATTTTTCAGGACGATATCGGGAAAATTACAGGTATACAAGCTAAATTGAAATTACGCGAAGGGACTACTCCCGTGTTCGCAAAAAGCCGAAAAATCGCTCACGCATTGCTACCTAAAGTAAAGGAGGAAATTGATAAATTGGTCAAAGAAGGGGTATTACGTAAAGTGCAACATTCCGATTGGGCTACACCAATAGTGCCGGTAACGAAGTCAAACGGGGGAATTCGTTTATGTGGGGATTTCAAAATTACAATAAATCCGTTTTTGGTCGTGGACCAGCACCCTTTACCAACGACTGACGAAATGTTTTCGTCGCTGAACGGTGGTACGGAATTTTCAAAATTAGACTTACGGGAAGCGTACCTACAACTGGAAGTAAGCGAAGACAGTAGGAAATGTCTGGTACTTAATACACCCTTCGGACTTTACGAAAGCTGTAGATTAATGTATGGGGTTGCTAGCGCGCCGGCAGTATGGCAGCGCGAAATAGAAAATCTGTTACAGGGCATTGAGGGAGTCGGAGTTTTCTTGGATGATATCAGGATCACAGCGCCTAACAGGAAAGTACATTTACAAAGGCTTGAGGCGGTACTAAAAATATTATCCGAACATAACATTCGCGTAAATTTAAAGAAATGCATGTTTTTACAAGACAAAATTGAGTATTGCGGTTACGTAATAGATAGAACAGGGCTGCGTAAGTCGACCAGTAAAATCGAGGCCATACAAAACGCTCCCAGACCAACTAACAAAACGGAAGTAAAGTCTTTCGTGGGTTTAGTAAATTATTACGGTCGTTTTTTTCAAAATCTAAGCAAAGTACTCCACCCATTATATCACTTGCTAAAGGATAATGTACCCTTTAAATGGTATACAAAATGCCAGGAAGCATTTAATACGGTAAAGAAAGAAATACAATCGGACAAAGTTCTGGCACACTTCGACCCAACACTTCAGTTAATACTCGCAACAGACGCTAGCTCTTACGCGGTAGGTGCGGTACTTTCGCAGATTTCCCCAGACGGAACAGAACGGCCAATTCAATTCGCTTCACAAATGTTGAGTGAGACTCAGCAAAAATATTCACAGATTGATAAGGAAGCTTATGCAATCATTTACGGAGTAAAGAAATTTTATTACTACTTATATGGCAGGAAGTTTACGCTGATTACGGATCACAAACCGTTAGTACGAATTTTTTCTCCAACTAATGGCCTTCCAGTGTTCTCTGCCGCACGCATGCAACACTATGCAATTTTTTTGCAAGCATTTGATTTTCAAATTAAGTATAAAAAATCAGAAGACAACGCAAACGCGGATGCAATGTCTAGATTACCCCTACGCCCGGTTAAAACGTACGGATTTGAGGAAGCAGATTGCGCGGAAATTAACTCAATTGAGACGTTACCTATTACATGTGTAGAATTAGCTCGTGAGACTGAACGCGATAAATCGTTAGCAGCACTCTTACAAGGCTTGAAAGAGGGTTATACGGTTCATAAGGAAAATAGATTTAATATAGACCAAGTCGAATTTACACTACAATCGGGATGCATTATAAGAGGCCAAAGAGCAGTAATACCTGTCTCATTACGAAAAAGAATTTTAGAGGAACTTCATGCCGCTCATTTCGGAATAGTTAAGATGAAGCTCATGGCTAGAAGTTACATATGGTGGCCTAACTACACAAAAGATATAGAACAATTAGCGAAAAATTGTTTCGAATGTAATAAAATTAGGAACGACCCTAGTAAAGTCACGTGGCATCCATGGGAAAAAACTACGGAACCGTTTCAAAGGGTTCATGTAGACTATGCGGGTCCGTTCTATAATACATACTTATTGATATTAGTCGATGCTTACTCGCGTTGGCCAGAGATTTACATAACAAAAGATATGACAACTGCGACTACTATACAAATTTGTCGTAGAATCTTCTCTCAATTCGGGTTACCTAAAGTCCTAGTTAGCGACAATGGAAGACAGTTCACGGCTCATGAATTTAGGAATTTTATGAAGAAAAATGGTATTTTTCACAAATTTAGTCCATCATACCATCCGGCTACAAATGGTATGGCAGAGCGATACGTACAGACAGTGAAACAAAGTTTAAGAGCATTGCACTGGCAAGGAACTAACGAAGAGAAAGATAGAATGTTGTGTAAATTCCTCCTACAATACAGAATTACACCACATAGCGTAACCAACAAACCCCCAGCAACACTTTTTCTCAATCGGAATAACTTACGTACACGTTTAGATCTTTTGAAACCAGCCATCGAGCATGTGAAGCAAGAAGCGATGAGCGAACAAGGGATTAGAAACTTCGCGGAGGGGGAAAGAGTGGCGGTTAGAGACTACATTCACGAGGATAAGTGGAAATTTGGTAGAGTTGTACAAAAGTTAGGAAAACTTATATATACGATACGGTTGGATGACGGTAAAATCTGGAGAAAACATATTGATCAAATACGAAAGATAGGAGAGAACACAGCAAGCGGTCAGTTACTACAGCCAGAGCCTCTCACCCAACGGAGTCAGAAATGCGAATGCGATATACCAAGGTTGCTAGATCGAGATCAGGTTTCGGAAAGCGGAACAGAAAGCGTAGCCGACGAGCGTCCGACCGAACGGAATACGGAGGATAGGCTTAAGAATAGGGAGTTGGAGACTGTACCCCCTAATGTAATAACCGCACCCGAGATAGCTCTCGATAGAGACTTAGAAGCCAAAGCAGAAATACCTAAGACTGTAGAATTACGTAGGTCTAAGCGAACAAGGAAGGCTCCTGAGGAGCTTGACCTGTAGATAGTTTAGTTCAGGATGTTGCGTTATACTTATAACTTCTTAATGTAACTAGTTGTAAGTATTTCCTAAGGAAGGGAGGAAACTGTTATGTTCGTAAGTTGAATAAACCGCCCTGAGAGTGCAACCGCGAGAGGGCACGATAGTGAGTTTCCGGTCCCGCCAAAAAGAATGAGAGCCTTCGGGCAGACATATTGTAACAGCCGACTCGGTCGCATGACCGCTGCCTCGCACGCAATAAAGACGAGTTATTTTATACATTGTGTAGACTTACTACCTGCTCACGTACATAATAGGTTATATGGACATACCACCTTAATTTTAGATATCCAATGTTTTATACGAATCATATCGCAATTTCTTCTATTATTTGTGTAATATTTGAGTTAATACTTAGTTCCTAATATTTGTTTCTAAGCTATTAGAAATACGATTTAGATGACACTCGAAAAGCTTGTCGTCGTCGTCGTCATTTCACAATCTCTCCGCGCTCAGATGCAAAATATTGAATATAGACACATCGGATGTGATTTGAGCGCGGAGAGATTGTGGAATGAAGATCTCGCATGCTCGATAATGTTGTCGTCATCGGCTGCAAACTTCCGGTCCGTTGATCCGGATTGTCCTTGTTCTCGATAACGATAACGTATCTGCTGCGGATTCGCCAAAGCCTTTATAGTTTTAAAGTATTAAATTTTATGGGCTTAATGTTTAAGTTTCAATGATGTTTATATTTAGACCTAGACCAAGCATTCGGTCCTTAAAGTAAACTTAACTAGTTAACAGAAAAACTGCGATAAGCGTCATCTTTGTATATCTTTTTTTTTCTCTTGATAATGATGCATATACATATATATATATATATATATATATATATATATCGCGCGTACTTGGCGCAAGACACTACCGTGTCTCTTGATATAAGGAAACTTATCAGAATTTGTGGGGAATCGAAAGATGACCGAGAAACTTCGCTGTTACGGGGCGTTTATGTTGGAGCAGTGATAAACGATAAGAGCGGCGATACTAGCGAAGCAGCGAGAACAAATGCATTGATTTAAATGTATGTATTTATATTGAAGTAGTGCACAGAGCTAAGTTCACTAATCAGTCAGCGATGAGAGTGTCAAGAAAGAAAATTTTCTATTTCTACGCTTTCATTATAACTATAGAAAATCGTTCCTCATGAAGAAATGATGCCTTAGCATGACAATTGCACCATGTTTTGTTAATTTTGTTAGGAAACTTGGAAAGTATAATTAAAAGTTATAAGTAAAATATAATCAAAAGTTTTTATCGTTATTTGTATATATATATTTGCATAAAAAATTTTTTGTGGATACTTCCTCAAGTCATTGTATAAATGATGAAACTTCCCAAATTTATATCGTTTGGTATTAATAAAATGTGCAGAATATTGACATTTTTTACGCAGGCATTTTCCAACATACCATTTTGCAATATTTGAAAATAATAATAATTCTTCTTCTGAATTACTCATTTTTGGAAACAGTTTACCTCAGTTAATAGCTAAAACTATACGATCATCACAGCTCTACTATAAACGCATCAAAGAAAATCGGAAGGACAGAGGCTTACCTGAATCTACGGCGACCAGTGCGACAAGAGCTTATAAGCCTCTACGTCTAATGCACAAAACATTTATATAAAAACTTTTGTCTTATCACCAGCACAACGACAAGCAGTTCTTCACTTAATTATCCTTAACATTAAGCTTCCTTTTTCGCATATTCACTGTTATTATTTTTCGACTTTCTTATTTCTCTAACTACTGCTCCGAAGAGACTGAGCCACTAAGTTCACCGAGGACGAAGACACCGAGCCGGCCGGGAGTTTTGGGACTCGGGCAAGCCTCGCTCCTCCCCTAACCAGCGTATCCTTCTTCATCGTGTCGGGGCGGCGCGGCGTTGAGGCGCGCTTGCGTCGATGTCGAGCATCGTTGCATGACGTCGCTTTGCAACGCCCTTCACTCCCTTCCAGGAACGTTTCTTTTATCTCTTCTTCACATATGCACCTCTCTTTCTTTTCTTTTTTTAAATTTGATTTATTCAAAATGCATTTAATTTGATTTATCCGAAATGTATTTGACCGGTAGGTCGATTGACAATTGAATAAGTTACAATTTAGCACATCGCGTTCTCCATATGATGGTCAAATAACTTTTGTTGGTTTGTTTAAGTAGATTTCTTCTAGGAAAGGATCTGCCAGTATAATCCTACTCACGCATATAGAATACGATTACGCAAGTAAACGTCAAAAAACGTAGACATCAGAGAACGTGAGATTATTTAATTTATTCTATCATATGTGGCTGAAGATGGCTAGAAGTAGAACCAAAACATATAATTTATAATAAACAGAATAATAAATTTCTTTCGCCAGTATATAGAATAACAATTAAAGTAATTTAAATCGACCGTGACTGGCAATATATAACGTCTTTTCGATATGAACATTGAAAAACCGTGAGCCAACTTGGTTTGTCGGATTCACACAGCACTTTTTCGGATCAATTATCGAGACATTGTTAATTTTGACCATGGGTTTTGGTCAGTTGATGTAATTTCTAAATTAAATAGTTTTTTTTTAATTTTATTGCGAAAAATATTACCCCAGCCAGGGTTTGAACCTGGAACCTCCCGTATACCGTGCGGGTGTCGTGCCAATTCGACCACGTTTTTCGCAATAAAATTTAAAAAAAAACTATTTAATTTAGAAATTACATCAACTAACCAAAACCCATGGTCGAAATTAATAATGTCTCGATAATTGATCCGAAAAAATGCTGTGTGAATCCGACAAACCAAGTTGGCTCACGGTTTTTCAATGTTCATATCGAAAAGACGTTATATATTGCCAGTCACGGTCGATTTAAATTACTTTAATAAATATAATTTATAACTTGTAATAAATTGTTAATTAAATGTTACATAATGTTAAATTACGTACAGCTAACCGTTTGACTCTCAAAGCTCACTTTTTTCTTGTTACTCGTTAATTTTAATATCTTTAGTTAATTAACCACTTATTTAAAGATTATTTTATTTTTCTGATTAATGAAGTTATCGTATTTCGTCTGCGAAATTCTGATTTATGTCTTGTCGAAAATTCATATTTCTCATACAAAACAAAATATCATCTGTGGAAATTATTGAAGGTGTCAACTTCTTAATGATCACACTATGGTTTTAATTTTATTTTACGCGCTTGTATTACGGACATAACATACAGTATTCTTCATAACAAGAGTTAATAAATACTAAAAATATTTTTTGCAGCAGATTAATATAATTTTCGGATTCGAGAATATTCGAACTGCTAAACGTCGGCAATCTTGTAAGGACTTCTATTTCCATTTCTAACGTTCTAATCTTTAAATATGAAATTAAACAGAACAAATTTAATAAATAAATAACAATTAACTAACAATTAATAAAATACAAATAAAAGAATTTTATTAAAAAATTAAATTTTCTGCAAAAAAATTAAATTAATTTTTTTAAATTTGCTTTCCACACAAAAAACTAAACATATTTTTAAATGTTTCAATATAGTTCTCTAATAGAGGTGATAAAAATTTTAATAATTATTAAAACATTAAGTAATTTTTATTTTTATATTATTAATCTGCTTGTTTTTAATTAATACATATTATAAGAATATTTTTATTTTTTACAATAAAATAAATTCAATAAAATTGTTAAGGGAGACACCACTGTAAAATTTTCAAAAATTCAAATTTTTAGTTATTACTTATTTCGAAAGCTGTACATTTCAAAAGTATTCTCTAAAAGAAAAAATCTGTAAAATTGGCCGTTATATTTTTCCTCGTGAAGGGGTGTCTAGCGCTCGACTACGTTAAGCTATAGGTATAATACGGATTATCCATGGTAACGGAACCTTTCTCACACTTTAGCGGCCCGACTTTTTTCTTCGTAACAGGGATCCTCATTCTCAGTATATATTTTGATAGGTAAACATGTTTCCACCTCCACGGAAAGTTCGACTTTCAATTTTCTTCCCTAGAGAAGAAAGTAAGCCCTGGCATGAAATTGGCCATTCTCGTTCCTCTCTACAGGCATGGAAGTCGAACATTTCCGTAAAGGTGTTGTGAAAAATATCGTGTGCGCTTCGGATCGAAAGCTTTTTAGGCCAGTCATATTAGACTAATTTAGGGGTTTAACCTTCTAATTAATCTTCCCAGGTTGCAACCATCATGAATCGCTTTGATTTGAGGTGCTACAAGTGGGATTTATTTTGCTTCGCAAAATTAACGCGCAATAAAAAGTTATTAACAATATTATCAACAAAAAACACGATTTTTTTTCAAATATCTCGAAAACTAAGCAAGAGAGGGTAACTAACTATACGTATCTTTTTTGTAGAACGTAAAATTATCTACAATAATGATCTGAGCAATATTTATTGTCAAGTCAGTCGTTTAGCTTTCACGCGCCGTCAAAGTCCGAGACTCGGATCTCGAAAACCCTCGATTTCATCGTTTTTTTTATGTTGCGCCGGTGATTTTTTTCCGTTATTTAAAATGGAATTAAAAATCCCCCATCAAAAATGACACATCATCTGAGAACTACAAAGAATACTTTTTATGGTGTAACCATGCAACCATTTCATTATGCGATAAAAATTAGATTATTGTAACGTCATTCAAACTTTCCCTACTTATTTTTCCATATTACTATTCAAACAAGGGATGCAAGCTTGAATTTAAGATTGACGCATTTTAAGAATATTTATATTAAGTAAGAAATAATAATTTGTCCAAGAAATTGATAATATTTAAAGTTTTAAATTGATATATTTACGCATATTATTATTAACACCAAGTTTAAGTAAAATTATTAATTTTAATAAATGAATAATGTTAGAGAAGTCCATTCTTTATGTAAGAGGCATTCATCGCTCGACGGAGCCGCATCATTATCAAAGTTTATACATACTTTCGGTATCACCATCAAATACCGCGAACAGAATTACCACCTCTCCCTAGGAGAAGCACAAAGAAAAAAGGGACTGAAGGACGGGCGACTGGATCATCTCGGAGCGGTCAGCTATACAACTTTGATTTTATCTCATTACGATTCCTCTATATTATTATTCCTTAAGTAAAATTGTATATTATCACTGCGTTATAATTCTAAAAATAATATCACTGCGTTTACTAAGTTCAAATTTTAAGATTAATAATATTCACTGCGTTCACTAAGTTCTTATATTAAAAAACAGAAGTCGTCTTTGTTCGACCCGACTGGCCAAATAATGAATTTATTTAAAATTCACAACGTTTCGGCTGCGATTTCAGCCCTTCTCAAGTGATTAATCAAGCCATAAACCCTCAAAAACCGCGTACAAAATATTCATTACGTTGCTGACATGGTGCCCTAACTACGTCATGCATACGTAAAGCTAAAAAGTGAAAAAACTAATGATAATCAATAAGATAAAATATTCGCTCAGAAGTCATAAGATGAAAAATTAGAATAAAAATTGAAATAAATTAAAATATACAACGTAAAATAAGCAGCTTACATATTTTGTGCGTCAAAAAATATAAGAACAGAACGGTGTGGGACGAGAAAACACATCGTGAGCCATATCTGCGAACACATCCGTACAGCGTGACAGTCGAAGTCATACTAACATGACCGATAATAACAAGATGTGTTCACAGAAGGAAACGAGCAGAACAAAAGGGCAAAAACTAGGTGACACCAATCACGCGGTTGTAATTCGCGGGCAAATTTTCTGTGTCTTTTTGCAGGTTGATTGCGCTGTCACATTTTGTAATAAAAAACATTTCTGAGATTTCTCGTTTCTTCAATACTAACTATCTCCGTACTCACGACCGTAAAACACAATTAAAGTTAATTAGTAAATTCGATTCTGTTATGGCCACACAAAATCCAACTATTAATTCTCTGCTTAAAATCGACCATGAAAAATTGATTATCAATATAAGTAACAAGCAAATCCCGAATAGAGTTTTAAAGTTCCTTAGTCTTGGCGATAGAGGTTTGCTCTGCCTATTGATACTAATGACAAAAGAGATCGTGTAAATTCGGTTGTGGGCATAATTAAAAACTTCGAATTTAATATTCATCAAATTCCCGACGATATTGTGGATGAAGCGCGTGACCGGATTTCCAACTCATTGTTTAAATTTCTGCGCAAAAATAAACATACAAACTACATAGACAGGTTCATATTACAAGAACTTAAATTTTGCAAAGAATTTCTTCGAGATAATGATGATGTCTTTGTTACCAGGGCTGATAAGGGACAAGTCACAGTAATTATGGAGAGAAATACGTATGTTAATAAGATGACTGACTTACTTAATGATAGTTTGACGTATAAGAAACTTAAGAATGATCCTACTAAACGGATAACATCTAGAATTAAATGCTCTGGCGAAGTCTTGGTTTAACAAGGTGTTACGTCCAGACGATCGTTCGGACGTCGGAGTGGGTTAATCAGTGAGAAAGAGCGAATTGAAACCTTCGCGATATTGTGTGAGTGCCTCACATGAACGAGGAGAGACGGTAAGTCTACTATATATATATATACATTTCTTCTTTAATTTTTGACTGGGTTGGTACTGACTTCTCTAAGTATCAGGCGGATTTTTTGCGTTAACGTCTCGATTTTCGTTACCTTAGGTAACTGTGGCTCTTGGACCATGGCACTCGATTGCTCCCGATTTGCAACGACCGGTGATTCTACGCGAAGATCAGTTTTTACTGTCGGTGGCGGAACGGTGTTTAGCACGCGCGGATCGAAATCGCCGCCGGAATAATAGGCTCGTTGTAGCCTTTTCAGTTGATGAGCACGTCCCGATCGTCTGGTTCGCACCATTGATGAAAAAATGTACCTACCTTGGTAACTTGATGACCTCCGAGTACGTTATATAAGTATATAGTGACTGGTTCAACTTCCTTCCTCCATCAATCGCATGCAAGCGTGTGTGTGTGCGTGTGTTCTTGCGAGTACGCGTGTGTGTAAGCACCCTTACGGTAACGTGCAGGCAGTCGTAATTAATATATATATATATTTTCGCTGATTTAGATTAATATATGTTATAGGAACAAAGAAGGAACAGAGGAATTTAGAGAACGCCCTGAGAGAGGCGCGCATCTGTTTAAGGAGCTGTCACGAACGCCCTGAGAGAGGCGCGCATTGACGGAAGGATCGGTTGAGAACGCTCTGAGGGAGGCGCGCATCAACGGGTATCCGGTAGAAATCAGTGTAAGATAAAAGAAGGGTAAATCTTTATGTCTGGTAGAATGAGTATTTATTAATGCTGATGGCGTTTCGTTTATTACAGATCTGTACACTCTCGCGGCTATGTCACTCGAACTCGCAAGGCTCTCGCGGCTAAGTCCCTTTGGACGACAACGCTCTCGCGGCTAAGTCCTTTCGGACGATAACGGTCTCGCGACTAAGTCCCTTCTCGACTCGCGGTGCTCTCGAAATCGAAATGAAACTGAGAGAATCTGAGGGAATCTGCCTGGCCCGTCTCGCAGGGCCCGTATTTATACTACCCGGTCGGTGGCGTCCGGGGTAAAGGGAATATTGTAATCACGCGAGTACGTGAATTTATCACGTGAAACTCTCTGTACACCGTGTTATTGATCGAGAGCGTCGCGCGTCGGTCTAGACTACGAATCGATTGATCGATGACGAATTTATCTAATTATGCGAATATTATTTCCACGTTCCTTTATATTGTTGCGGTTATATTTTACACTGTTGCTTTAAATAATCTGTAATAAATTTTAAGAACAATACTGATAATACTTAACACTATTATTAACATGCGATTTACTTAAACCTACGAATTATAATAATATCAATACTGTCATGAGTCGTAAATTATATATACATTTATTCATGTGTAACATTGAACGGTGACAATATTAATATTATTATTCGTGCATCTACTAATTCCTATTTCTACGCAAAATACAGTATCTATACGTGCAACCTACTCTAAGCGTAATTTTACAGCAGTATCAGTGTTGCAAGCAATATGTATGTCGTGTCGTTTACATGCGGCTTTGAGATTTTTCGCGGTTCGTTACAAAGGACATTATCAGCAAACAATTGTTTCGGCTATTGAACTGTACTAATGGGAACCTCCCACGATGTTACGAAAATCAATATTATACGTAATCTTGTTGACCGTGCTATTCTTTTATCGGACGTGCGTTTTCATAAGTCTAACTTAACCGAAGTAAGAGAGATTCTTTCAAATAATTGTTATCCAATACAATTAATTAACAAGTACATTAATATCCGACTTAACGAGTTACAGACGCGTCACGATGATAGTAATGGCTCTAGCGGTGACAGTGTGGCCCGTGATCCCTTAGAAATTTATCACCATACCGTATGTTAAGGGTCTCAGTGACAGCGTTGGCCGTACAATGCGCGATGCAAAATTCAAGGTTCTCCTTACCATTCCGAAGAAATTAGATTGCATTATTTGAAGGAGAAAGAACAGGCTACCGTATCTTAAACGGACTGAGTTGATATATAAGATTGATTGTGCGAATTGTAATGCTGCATATGTTGGCCAAACAAAGAGACACCTAGAGACACGCATAAAAGAACATTTCTGTGATATTAGGAAGAATAGTGACAATCATTCCGTGGTTAGTAAGCACCGTCTTACGCACAACCAAATTTTGTATAAAGAGAGACAATTCAAGAAACGAGAAATCTCAGAAATGTTTTTTATTACAAAATGTGACAGCGCAATCAACCTGCAAAAAGACACAGAAAACTTGCCCGCGAATTACAACCGCGTGATTGGTGTCACCTAGTTTTTGCCCTTTTGTTCTGCTCGTTTCCTTCTGTGAACACATCTTGTTATTATCGGTCATGTTAGTATGACTTCGACTGTCACGCTGTACGGATGTGTTCGCAGATATGGCTCACGATGTGTTTTCTCGTCCCACACTGTTCTGTTCTTATATTTTTTGACGCACAGAATATGTAAGCTGCTTATTTTACGTTGTATATTTTAATTTATTTCAATTTTTATTCTAATTTTTCATCTTATGACTTCTGAGCGATTATTTTATGACTTCTTAGCGAATATTTTATCTTATTGATTATCATTAGTTTTTTCACTTTTTAGCTTTACGTATGCATGACGTAGTTAAGGCACCATGTCAGCAACGTAATGGATATTTTGTACGCGGTTTTTGAGGGTTTATGGCTTGATTAATCACTTGAGAAGGGCTGAAATCGCAGCCAAAACGTTGTAAATTTTAAATAAATTTATTATTTGGCCAGTCGGGTCGAACAAAGACTTCTGTTTTGAATTCATTTACTGGCGAAGGAAGCTATTTGTTTGTTCTTATATTAAGTTAATTTAAAATTTTAAAATATTAATACTGCGTTCACTGATTTAATTTTACTGCGTTTACTAAGTTAATTTCACTGTATTCACTGAGTTTAATTTTAAACTCAGTGTGTTTGTATTAATCACTGAGTTTCATTTTGTACATTGCGCGTTGTACATTGAATTCAAATACGGTTCTATAGTACCGTACTTGTGTCAAAAAGTATTAATAAATTCAGATTTGAGAAATTCTGAAGTGTAACTCTACCAGTTAAAAGGGAACCTCTGGCAGCGACACATCCGTTTCTACCCTATGACAATACAGCCAGGATTCCAGGCTAGAATTTTCTGATTCCACTAAGTAGTTTAAATTCAATTGGTTAATTTAAAGGAATGCTATCAAATCAGTTACTGTACTTCAGACATCCCACGGTAAAGCCTGTGTAGACAGACTGACCAATAAAAAAAAGGAGTAAATCACGTTCCTTTACTATCTAGACATGACATAAAATTTTGATGGCATCGGTGGTATAGTTGAACTGATTGATTGGATACCACCTCGTGTAACATGGCGCATTCTACGCGTTCGCATACCGCCACTATAGCGATACGGAGTATGAGCTCAGGCAAAGATAACTAGAGAGAGAGAAACAAATTCGAGAATAAACCGCCGCATTACGGAAGAAGGAAGACGAAATTCAGAAATCTTTATCCGGGCCGATTGACGTAAATTCTCTTATGCAAATGCTTACAAGGGGACCTCGCGAATTCGAAAATTCTGATTTTAATGAAACTTTTTATATATGTAGGGGGGAGGGGGGTAAAAAAATGAATTTCGAAATTTTTTGTTACTGCCCAAAAACGGTTTTAAGTGATGAAACCACCCCTTGTATGTAAAGCGGCTTTTACTTTTCTCGATATATCTCAAAAAATATTTGAAATATCAAAAAATGTTTCGTATAAAAGTTTTATAGTAAAATTTCTTTTATTTAACAACATTAATAATATTTTTTAAAAATAATTTTTTAAACAAAATTTTTATGAAAAATTAGAAAAATTTTTTTTTCAAAATTGTATTAATGTGGTTAAATAGAGATGTTTTTACCATAAAACTTTTATTTGAAATATTTTTTGATATCTCAAATACTTTTAAAGATATATTGAGAAAAGCGAAAGCCGCTCTAAATATGAGGGGTGATTTCGCTGTTTAGAACCATTTTTGGGCGGGTAACGAAAAATTTCTAAATTCATCGATTTACCTTCCCTATGTGTGGAAAGTTTCATAATAAGAGCATCTATGTATATTTGACCGCAAGGAATAATTTTTTCAAAAATTATTTTTTTGGATCTCTTATATAAAAGAATATCTGTTGCGTTACTTAATATTATAAAATAAAGATACTTTTATTCTGACCGTACTTATAATTCTTCAAACAATATTGTAATAATTTTAGCGCCAACTAAAAATTTCTAAATTTATCACCTGTGTGTGTGTGTGTGTGTATGTCTGTCTATCTGTGTGTGTGTGTGTGTGTGTATGTGTGGTGTGTGGTGTGTGGTGTGTGTGTGTGTGTGTGTGTGTGTGTGTGTGTGTTTTATATAATATTATATATTATAGTTTCAGGCGAAGTTTCCTTGTCAATTTAATCTATTTAATTTGCGATAAATTATATTAATTTTATTTATATAAAATATTTCTTTTATTTTATTATTTATTTGATTTTTTATTCTGTATAAGCCTGATCTACAATATGCTCTTTGCTTCCTGTTTTTTGCTCTTAACCTGTTTGCGATTATCCCGTATTTCGCAATTGCGTCGCGTAACGCGATGTTTTTTGTTCTCTGTCGCCTAAGATAAAAATTGACGAACTTCAGAAGAGACAAGAAACATCACGTTACGCGACGAAATTGCGAAATACGAGATAGTCGCAAAGAGGTTAACAGCAAAAAACAGAAAGCAAAGAGCACATTGTAGATCAGCCTTAGATTATAGAAGTCATGATTATTTCGCTAAACTGAACGTGTTTTTCCATTCTTTAACTTATGAAAGATCATTATCAAAAATATTAATATTGCACATAATTATTGTAAGTAATCAAAACTAAAATAAATGATAAAATAAAAGATTTTACTATAAAACTTATATGAAACATTTTTTGATATCTCAAATATTTTTCGAGATATATCGAGAAAAGTAAAAGCCGTTCTACATATGAGGGGTAGTTTCACCCCCTAAAACCGTTTTTGGGCAGCAACAAAAAATTTCCAAATTCATCTTTTTACAGCAAATTGAGAGTTATCTCGCCAGTAAGTGAAAAGAATTCAGCTTTGGTGTACTTTATTCGACCCAACTGGCCAACTTTATTAAATAGAACGCTACGTATCGACCTCGGGTTTAGGTCCTTTTCAAGCGTCACAAGTACAAACTATTAATTAGTAAGGCATAATGCCTGCTACGCCACATCTAAAAACTAATGATAAAAAATATTACGACATGTAACATATATAGTTCAAAATAGATATAAATAAAGTGCTTACATAATTTGTTCGTTGAGAATTACAATATATAAAAGACCGTTGACACGGCATATTCGATCGTTCATAGTCAAAGAACTTGGTCGAGTCGGCGATGTTACTGTTAATGTGCGGACGCGGATAACAAACAAAACAGTACCGCTCAAAGCGATCAAGAGGGGGGAACAGAGTAAGAAGTGGGAAATTATGTCTCTTCTATAATACGTTCGTAGAGAGCGTTGAGCTTCTCTGTGTCTCTTTGTAAATTTATATTATCGTTGAATTTTTTTATAAAAAACATTTCTGCTATTTCCCTCTTCTTAGTCTGTTTCTCCTTATGTAAAATTACTGGTTAATTCCAGTCGAAGTCATGTCCATATGACATTCTGTGACAACTAACCACGGAATGATTACTGACGTTCTTTTTTATATCATTCTGGTGCTCCCTGAGACGCGTGTATAAATGCCGTTTCGTTTGCCCGATGTACGCAACATTACAATCTTTGCAGTTTATTTTATAAACTAGTTCGGTTTGATTAAGATCATCTATCCTGTCTTTCCCTCTTTTTATTATGCAGTCGAGTTTTTTACGGACTGTATATAGGAAAGTATTAATATTGACTTTTTTTAGATCTCGACTTATGGACTCACTCAGATCTTTCACATATGGTAACGGTATACTATTCTTTGGATCAAAAATTATTTTACTATCATCGGTAGACGTATTTCGTGTTTTAAGTTGGTTTAATCTTTTGGCAATGTATTTATTGATGATTGACTTTGGAAAACAGTTGTTAGTCAAGATATCTTTAACAATTTTGATGTTAGAGCTATGGAATTTTTTGTCAGAGAGTATAATAGCGCGGTCAACTAAGCTTGTGATAGTGTTTATTGTGTATTTTAACGGGTGATTCGAATAAAAGTTTGTGTATCGTCCAGAAAATGTAGGTTTCCTGTACCAATTCGTTATCAAAGTATTGCCATTTCGGATCACCGTTGTGTCAAGAAAGTTAAGTGCCCCCGACCTTTTCCGTTTCATATGTGAATTTCAATCTGGGGTGATAGTCATTAAAAGCTCTTAGTATTATGTCAACTTTAAGTTTAGGGACAACAGCAAAGATGTCATCAACATATCTGAAAAAAAAAAAATCGGGATATCGAAATCTAGCACGTTCAAGCAATGCGTCTCCAGATCATCCATTACAATGTCGGAGACATCTGGAGACAAAGGAGACCCCATGGGGCTGCCGAAAATCTGCTCATAAATCGCACCGTTAAAACTGAAGCTAGTGGAGGATAGAATCAAGTCAATAGCATATAAAAATTGTTGTAAATTCAGGTCTGTTTTTTTCGAAATGTGACTCCACCTTTTCTTTATTCCCTTAAGTACCAGATCTTTTGGAATGTTTGTGAAAAGTGTAGTAACGTCAAGTGAAATGAGTCTTTCATCCTCCTTTATCTGTCTGTTATTAATAAAATTAACGAAAGACCAGCTATCTTTTACCTGCGACTTCGGTTTCGGAATAGATGAGTGTAAAACTACTTGTAAGAGCTTTGCTACGTTGTATAGCGGACTTCCCAACGCCGAGCTGGCATTCATTGGCGCCAGAACCGACTAGCAAACTCACAAGTATTTACACAGTGATTGGCGTATAATATGGAAAATATTTAACATTTATTAAACACACAGTAAATGACAGCAAGCATATAACCTCCAAATTTGAGGTTATATGCTTTGGCCAATAACCGCCAGTAAACACCACATTACTAGCGCCAGTTTGTATCAAGTGTTTACACTTGCATTTTTACTGGCGTTAGTCGACTGGCGCGGCCTGGCGCCACCAATCATTGCGTGTGAAAACCGGCCTTAATGCGTAACGGGAGGCCAGGTTTATGCACTTTCGGCAGACCATAGCATCTCGGGAGATTACCATTCGTACAATTCAGTCGGTGGTACATACTGTCAGTAATGATTGTCCTTGTCACGCCAAGATTTAACCAAGTCATGAATTTTAGACGTAATTTTTTTGATTGGATCTTTATTTACCTTTTTGTATGTATTTTGGTCGTTGAGCATTTCCGTCATTTGATTTAAGTACGAATTCTTATCTAAGATGACGGTTACTTGACCTTTATCTGCTTTGGTGACGAGGACATCATTATTTTCGCGTAAGAAGTTTTTGCATTTCTTAAATTCACGTGTGAAATACGTGTCAATACAGTTAATATGTGTATTCTTGCTGAGAAATTTATGAAGTGAGTTCGTGACTAAGCGGCGTGTTTCATTGACAACATTATCAAAAATTTTGTAAGAGTTGCACTCGAAGTTTTTAATTATGTCGAGGGTGGAACGTAAACGATCATTTCTATCTTTCGAGTTAATTGGTAAAGCGAAATTTCCACCTAAACTTAAAAAATTGATTATGTTGTCGGGTATCGGTTTTTGGCTCGCGTTAATAATCCATTTAAGAGACTCCTAGAGATATCATTGCCACCTTTGACTAGAGAGGATACGGCCTTAGAGGCGTTCAGGCATAATCCCACGGATGGTAGCTTCGCACCACCGGCCGCTCGACCGAGTGCGTGAACCAAATGTCCGAACCTGCGGTTCCTCTCGTACTGAGCAGGATTACTATCGCAATGACTGGTCATCAGTAGGGTAAAACTAAACCTGTCTCACGACGGTCTAACCCCCGGTCCCTAAAAAACTCGACTGCATAATAAAAAGAGGGAAAGACAGGATAGATGATCTTAATCAAACCGAACTAGTTTATAAAATAAACTGCAAAGATTGTAATGTTGCGTACATCGGGCAAACGAAACGGCATTTATGCACGCGTCTCAGGGAGCACCAGAATGATATAAAAAAGAACGTCAGTAATCATTCCGTGGTTAGTTGTCACAGAATGTCATATGGACATGACTTCGACTGGAATAAACCAGTAATTTTACATAAGAAGAAACAGACTAAGAAGAGGGAAATAGCAGAAATGTTTTTTATAAAAAAATTCAACGATAATATAAATTTACAAAGAGACACAGAGAAGCTCAACGCTCTCTACGAACGTATTATAGAAGAGACATAATTTTCCACTTCTTACTCTGTTCCCCCCTCTTGATCGCTTTGAGCGGTACTGTTTTGTTGTTATCCGCGTCCGCACATTAACAGTAACATCGCCGACTCGACCAAGTTCTTTGACTATGAACGATCGAATATGCCGTGTCAACGGTCTTTTATATATTGTAATTCTCAACGAACAAATTATGTAAGCACTTTATTTATATCTATTTTGAACTATATATGTTACATGTCGTAATATTTTTTATCATTAGTTTTTAGATGTGGCGTAGCAGGCATTATGCCTTACTAATTAATAGTTTGTACTTGTGACTCTTGAAAAGGACCTAAACCCGAGGTCGAAACGTAGCGTTCTATTTAATAAAGTTGGTCATCTTTTTACCCTCCTCCCCCTACATATGTGAAAAGTTTCATTAAAATCAGATTTTTCGAGTTCGCGAGGTTCCCTTATTAGTCAGATGCACACTGATTTGTCGCAATTAATGAAATTACCTGAACAAATTATCTTCCCGGTGCTAGTCGCCGTGCCAGCGATAGCGCTAGACGCTAAGCTGACACACGGCGCGAGTCGCCCGGTTAACAGCGCTAGACGCTAACCGAAAATTCTACGGCGCGAGTCGTTCGGTTAACAGCGTTAGACGCTGACCGAAAACCACGGGCGACCACGGCGCGAGTCGCCCGGTTACAGCGCGAGACGCTGACCGAAAACCCACGGCGCAAGACGCCCGGTCGCAGCGCCAGACGCTGACCGAACCCTACGGCACGAGTCGCCCGGCTACAGCGCAAGACGCTTGCCGAAATCTCACGGCGCGAGTCGCCCGGCTACAGCGCAAGACGCTTGCCGAAATCTCACGGCGCGAGTCGCCCGGCTACAGCGCAAGACGCTTGCCGAAATCTCACGGCGCGAGTCGCCCGGCTACAGCGCAGGACGCTTGCCGATCCTTACGGCGCTTGGTCGCCTGGCACAGGCGCGAGACGCCAGCTAACCTACGGCGCTTGGTCGCCCAGCTCTTTGTTTCAGGTCACACACGGATTTCTACACACGACCAACCTACGCGTGACCACCCGATCCTGGCGTCCCTCGTCGCAGTACAGACCATGGCAGAGACAGAATACAAGTCAAATTAGCCAAAAACACTTACACGCAAACACTTGTAAATAGTCTGTAAATATAACGTTCTAAACATATATTGGAAAGTGTCGCCTACATTTCTAGCCTCCTTTGCGATTCACAAACCTTGGGCCAACTCCTACTCATGCACCAGTAGCAGACTAAGTTAGACATAAGATAGAATACCGCTCTAAATAAAAGTAGTAGCGCCCATAAAATTGGTCTACAATTAGAGAAATGCATTAATAAGCTTTTATTAAATTTGTCTACCTTTCGGGAAAAGAATAATTCTACACCCGTTGAGCCTCCAGTCTCTTTGCTAGTTTTAAAATTAAAGGATATAATTACTAAAAAAGATGTAATTACTAAAATTCCTAATTATGACGAATACAAGATTTCTATTTTCCAATTCTCTCGTGTCTGTGAGCGCGCGTGTGATTTACTGTCTCATAACCAGGAGAAACAATTGGTACAACTAATAATGAATAAATTGGAAAGAGATGCATTATACCAGTTGTTAGAAGGTAATTATCATTCAGACGATGATCTAATTGATAAGTTAAAGACAATTTTTGCTCTCCACAAAACTGTGCCGCAATATCGTGACGAATTAGCAAATATATGTAAATTACCGGCAGAAACTATCCTTAAATATGCCGGACGGATTAAAGATTTGCAAACTGCTATAATTATAATAAGGTACATATCGACGTTCAAGATACAATTATAAGATACATATCAACGTTCTAGAGAAGGAATAAACTGACAATTCTTTGAAGAAATCGAAAACGAAGTACTTGAGGCATTTATTAATAGTTTACCGTCAAATTTAATTATTTGCATTGAATATCGTCAAATTTCAAATCTAGATGAAGCAATTGAATGGGCTGTGCGAATTTTTAAAGCGATAGAGGCAAAAATTGCACGGGAAAATCGTCATGCGCAGCGCGCTTAGCAGCAACAACAAAAACTTGTGTTGACCCATTGTCAGCTCAATCATCTACCGAAACTAATAATGCTCCGCGTCAAATTTTAACCAAGTCTACAGACGCCTCACAGTGGGACCAAATGAAATTTCGTGTTTCAAAAAAGGCTACGGTCTCGAAATTTGAACCGATTTTGATGCTTTTTTTTAAATGAAAGTTAATGAAATTTGCAACAACTTTGTCGAGTTAGATTTTTTATTTTTTGCTTTTCTTCTTTATTAAATCAAACAGAAAGAAGTTAGATTTACAAAATTTTCAATCAAACAGTAGATATCTCATCTAATTTAACATTAGGGGCAGATATTGATATTGAATTTTAATGTTTAAACTCTGATTAAGCTTGAAAAAAACCTTAGACTGACATAGTCTCACAAAATCTTACCTTATCTTAACAAACGAGATTAATTGAAATAGCATCTGATTTTAGTCAATAAAAACTACTGAGTAAGACCGAAGTATTTCTATTATGTAATTATTTTTTTATTAATTATTGTTAATAAAGTTGTTATTAATTATTGTTAATGAACTTTGAGTTTATACTGATTGTGAGTACTGAGTAGGAGCATTCTCTCCAACTCCGATGAATACGCAAGCTCACAAAATTTGTTAATAACTTAAAGTTCACTAACAATAATTAATATAAAATTGATTACATAATAGAAATACTTTAGTCTTATGTTATTTAGTAGTTTTTATTTACTAAAATCAGGTGCTATTTTAATTATCTCACTTAGTTAAGATAAGATAAGATAAGATTTAGTGAGACTTTGTCAAACTAAGGTTTTTTCAAGTCTAATTAAGGTTTAAATATTTCAATTAAAGTTCAATATCAATATCTGCTCCTGATGTTAAATTAAATAAGATATCTACTGTTTAAAAATTTTGTAAATCTAACTTCTTTCTGTTTAATTTAATAAAGAAGAGAAGCAAAAAATATAACTCGACAAAGTTGTTGTGAATTTCATTAGCTTTTATTAAAAAAAAAAACATCAAAATTGGTTCAAATTTTGAGACTGTAGTCTTTTTTGAAACACGAAGTTTGGCCCCACTGTGCGCCGTACCCCGACCTTTCATTAAACCGCTAGTACCAAGCCAGCCAAGTCCAAATTTTCCGAGTTATAGATATTGTAAATTTCCGGGACATGATATTTCAAACTGTCGGAAATTAGCTTACAAAAACACTCAAATTGGTTCGAGAAACGCAGACTGCCGTCCGATAGAAAAGGGCTCGAATCAAGAGGCGGCTGCAACATCAACATGCCCAATTCAGCAATAACAGGTAGGCCAGGTGATTCAATGACTAATTTCCTAAAACCAAACGAAATAAAGTCCACTGTACTGACTCTAATGTACCATGCTAACTTGCTCCTCTCCAGAATCTAGTAAAAAATGAAAACGATAATACAACCTTTTTGGAAAAAAATTCCTTAACATCCTTTACCGAGTATCAAAATTTTTTCTGATAAATTAAATGCGACGTTTGGGAATTCATTATTGATTCAGGATCTGTGGTCAATCTCATAAAAATTAGTTTTCTGAGTAATCCTGCAATAGGCACAGGGAATCTTATATTAAGAGCTGCTACCTACTTCTATTAAAACCTATGGATTTGTCACTATAAATATATTTAAAAAAATTATCAAATTTTTTATTGTCCCATATGAAATTACCTTCTTACATCAAGGAATCTTGGGTTCAGAATTTTTAAAAGAAAATCACGCTACTTTAGATTATAAACGCAGAGCTTTAATTGTTGATAATTTGATAGTTCTGATAATAAACGGAGAGAACCAAGAATTTTTCCACCGAGGACCGTTATCTATTGTTATAACTAATCCTGACGTTGATCATTTAAATCCGGAAGTGCAAATGCATGTTGAAGAATTAATAAGAGGCAATCTTTCGATTTATTCTTTTTGCCGGGAGATAAATTAGGATGCACTAACGTAACCCAGCATATACATCTTAACAACAGATAATGTATCCGTACACATAAAACAATATAGATATCCACCAGTATATATCGGGAAGAAATCAACGGACAGGTTTATGAATTATTAAAAAACGATATTATCCAACAATCAAAACCACTGATTCACTTATTAAAAAAAAATAAATCTTTCTTATAGACCGATGCTCAAATAAAACACGCCTTTGTCACTTCACGACAAGCCCTCTGCAATGAGCTATTCTGCAATATCCCGTTTTCGATAAGCCTTTCATTCTTACTACAGACGCGTCTCATTACGCTATAAGTGGAGTCCTTAGCCAAGGACCCATAGGCAAGAATTTACCAATCGCTTACGTATCAAGAATTTTAAATAAAGCCAAAAAAATTTCATGTTTTTTCGCATTTTTCTTTATTTTTCATGTTTTTATGGCCATTTTCGGATTCTACGACTCAAAATACGTAAGAGTACGTAAGATCTTTTCGTTCCCCTAACAGTTCCCAAAACTCAATTTTGCGTACCCTCCTTAAGCAATTTTACAATTTTTTGTACGTTTTGCTCTATAAAACCATAGTGGCCACCATGAAAAAAATCTCATAGCTATTTGGAAAATTTTTTTGAAATGTAGGGTACTTAAAAGTATCCTACAAAAAAACGTAAAGAATAGATTTGTATTGTTGTTCTGCACAATTGTTTTCTGGGTTAAAATAAAAAAGGGAAAAGTCGCAAATTTTTACATTATTTTCATCCATTTGTATCATGTCTACATGTTATTTAAAATAATTTGGCAATTATATCATTCAATAGAGCCAAGTTTCAGCTTTAAGAATCTGTTTTTTGAATTGCGGTACGATGATTTTTAAGAGAGTTATGAGCAATCAAAATCAAAATGCTCATTTCTTATTTAATCCGCGATAACTCAGTAACAAAAAATCGTAGAAACATTTTTAAAAAGAGATTTTGCAAGGAAAACTTCAAGCTTTTATGTTAGTTTTTTTTGTGCACGTGACAAGCCAACAAAGTGAAAGGAAAATTTTCTATTTTGTCCAGCTCGTAGTTTTTATATGTAAAAATTACCAAATTAACAGAAACAAAAAATAATAGTAACCTTTTGAAAGTAGAAATTTCAAGCTTTAAAATCCTTTTTTTAAATTTAAATTTCGTTTATTTTTAACGAAGTTACAGCTGCTTGAATTTTGCCTATTAAAAAAAAATTTAGTGTTTTTTTAATTTTTGTGAGAAGTGTACTTGACGCCTTTTTTGTACCTTTTTGCTTCCTCATAGAGGAAGCTTTGTTTTCATGAAAAGAATTTTTTTGGAGTTGTTTTTCCCAATGTGTTTAGAATGTTCTAAAACGTCA
The DNA here is from genome assembly GCF_030848805.1 of Temnothorax longispinosus. Taxonomy (NCBI): domain Eukaryota; kingdom Metazoa; phylum Arthropoda; class Insecta; order Hymenoptera; family Formicidae; genus Temnothorax; species Temnothorax longispinosus. Next base: position 11,771,802 of record NC_092364.1, read on the forward strand.
AAAAATGCACTTTTTAAAAAATGTGTGTGTGTGTATGTACACCTTGTAAATGGGTGTTAATGCTCTAACTTTCGTAAATTTGAAGATATCTGTCTCAATTTTATTTTTAAAATGTAGTATATTATTAAAAGAAGATTGGTATTAAATTTGGCGAAGGTAAAGGTGTTTATTTTTTATATAATTTTAAATTTTTTGAGAAATGTTCGTGGTGTAGCTATAACTTTCGCAAATTTTGAGATATTGGGCTATTTCTAATTTTGTTATCTTCTTCGGTCTTTTCTACCTCTATTTCATATATAATTCTTTAAGATTTGGTTGATTAGACCTAGTTTTATATGCGATCAAAAGTTTTTAAATTTTTGAGAAATGACTCTTATTACAATCTAACATTATTTGAAAAAAAAATACATTAAAAAACGATATCCCAATCTGATCTAGAATGATGTAACATCCCTTACAGAAAAGTATTACTGACTAAATACTTAAAATCTCAGTGATTTAATACTGTCAATACTTATTTGAGAAATACTGGGAAAATACTGGTAGTGATAAATATTATAGGTAGTGATTAATACTACACAGAACTACTGGTGCTTAGTATTGAATTACTCACCGATATATTTCGATTTCCGATATTTACTCGGCATAAAAAAAAATTATTTTTTTTTGAAATTTTATTACTATTTTATAACTAAATTTGTTTCTTAAGATGCAGTCTATAAATATAAATATTTTCTCGTATTTGAAAAACACTTACCTTGGTGGGATCGAACTCGGGACCTCTGGATCGTGAGCCAACTGCCTTACGTGGTAGACTACTTCTTAATTTGATGTAAGTGTTATATATAGTCTACATGTGTCATAACCAGCGCAAATATATAATTTTTCAAAAATCATCTTAAGAAACATATTCAGTTTAAAAAGAGTAATAAAATTTTGAATTGAATATTAAAATGATATCCTCAGTACTATTTCAAAACTTGTACACTTTTATCACGACGAATTAGTATAGACCTTCATATAAAATGTATTTGTGCCTTACTTTTATCTCTTTTCCTTAATATTACCAGGAATTATCCATTATAATGTTTCTATACAAATTGTAGTACTGGTCAGTGATTAATTTCACATGGAATATTCAGTTCAGTACTTGAGTATTAATATTAAAATACTGGCCAGTGATTTATTACACATGGAATCCTTGGTTCAGTAACTTCAGTACTAACATTGAAATACTCATCAGTAATTCAACACAAGTATTTATTACAAGTATTTTTCACCTAGTATTAAATGCTTTCTCATCAGAAATTTAATACTAAGTATTCAATACTCGTCCTGTATTAAATACTACTTTCATAAATTACTGACCAGTAATAAAATACTATGCAATACTTGGATCACAGTGATTCAAGTACTAATAAATGCTTAATTCTAGTATTATTAATACACAAAATAAGTATTTATTACTAACCAGCTAGTAATACTTTTTTGTAAGGGATATGATCCAGAAGAGGATAAAGCTCATAAATTTTTTGTGAAAATTATATAACAATAAAAAAAGTGTACAAATTAAGAATTTGCACATTGCTTCCTCACCATTTTCAAGTGTGCAGATTAGAAATTTGCACATTGCTTTTTATTATGCTCATAAAGCTTCCTCTATGAGGAAACCAAATTAATAAATACTAATAATTATCCATTAAATAAAATAAACTTCCTCATAGAGGAGCTTTGTGAGCACAATAAAAAGCAATGTACAAATTCCTAATTTGCACACTTAAAAATAGTGAGGAAGCAATTTGCAAATTCTTAATTTGTACACTTTTTTAAAAAAGTAAGTTTTTATAGATATATTAATATACATTCTTATTGCATATTGTGTGCATGTATGCTACGATATATTGATCTGAGAAGAAAATAGTAGGAAGAGACAGAGTTTCGGAGAGAAAGAGAAATAAATAGGACGAGAGAAAAAGTGGGATGGACGAGAAGTGGAAGAGAGAGAACTGGAAAGAGAGGGAAAAATGGGATGGACGAGAAATTGGAAGGGAGAGTACTGGGAAGTGAGGGAGATGGGAAGAGAGAGAAATGGGAGGGGAAAAACAGCTATAGTTTTCATATTTGAGAAGAAAAATAAAGCATATGGGATTATTTGGTGGATACGAAGAGTATAGGATAACCGGCACTAGTGTTGGGAGTAAAAAACTATTGCATTTTTAGGATATGACAGAATCAACTTGAATCACCTTAAGGTTTAACAAATTGTTAGTGATTTCCAGCTGAGACTTAATATGAAATTCCAACGATGTCACAAATGTTATGGATGGCAGGGCGACGTTTTTTTTGAAAAACGATTCTACGTGCTTGTCGTTTTTTATCGATGTTTGGTTCCTGAACGCCACTCGAAATACTACTATGTATAACCTAGACCTAGAGCTTCATTATCAAAAGCCTGACAAAGCATTTCGAGAGTCTCGATGGCCGATTTTTTTTAGTTTTATGGAGAGCAACACGATTTTGAAACGGCAGGAGATCAAATTACAAGCGGTACTTGACATTCTACAGAAACCCAGAGAACATTTGAAGCACTGGGGTTGCCGTGTCAAGTCGAGTGAATACTAAGAGTAAATAAAAATATGTTTTATACAATTAGACTGGATTTTTGTGTCTAATAAAAACTTTGCGTATATACATTTTTCCGCTCAGCAATCTACACGCACCGATTACTGTCAATTTTGAAATGCAGTCTCAAGTAATGTAGTATAAAATAATACAACCACATAATTAAATTGATATTCAATTTAATAATAATGTTAATAAGTATTTTTTAAATCACTACAAAGAATTTATTGCGAAAAATATCACCCCATTTACTCTATTTACAATTGGCCTTTAATCCCGCATCGAAGTAGTCCCACGTGAAGGTATATTAAGGTATATTAAGGTATATTAAGTTATCTAAGCCAATTTATAAAAATACAATAAATTATATATATAATTAATTTGCTAATTATTTGCTATTTTGTTTCTTTTCAAAGTAATTTTTTTGCTTAGAGTAAAACGCATTAAAGAAATTAGTTTATGTCACACGTGCATGGAAAGTGGCCCATTACGCACGCGACGCGTGCGTGATAGACCACTTTCCACGCACTTGCAACATAAAATAGGGTATGCAACTCGTGCGTGAAGTTGAAAATTCCCGGATGCGGTGACCGCATTCGCCTTCGGCTCGTGCGTCAACTCCGCACCCGTGAATTTTCATCTTCCAGCACTTGTTGCACAAATAACTATTCTCGCATTATTAGAGCATTACAATGTTCCCCGAATTATTTGCTCTCAAGATATCCAAGTCCCGTATTTTTTGCTCGCGAAATAAGTTTAAAAAATATTTTTTTTTCCAGTCAATAAAAAATAACATAAGTCAAAGTAAAAAATTAATGTTAAAATTATTTGCCACTTTTTTGCTACTTTTTACTTTCAAAAATATTCTTTTGCTCACTTTTAAGTTAATTTTGAAATAGAGAGAAGCAACTTTACAATAGTATATTATTTTACAATGTTATATAACTGACAATAATATTGTAAAAACGGGGCAACGTTTTTTAACTTTCAAATTTTAAAAGACATATGACACCCTATATTTTGAAAACAAAGATGTTTATAGGATCTGTTCTTCTTAAAATAAGGCAAGAAATATCCCCAAGTTTGTGTACTTACAACACCCTGCACACACGCATGCACAAAATTAATAAAAAATAGATACATGTAAATAAATAAAAAAGTTATTTACATAAATATAATGTGTTTAATTTAAATGTTAACACACAATTATTCCTGTAAAACCTGTAACATAATAAAGATATAAAAAAATAAAATTAACGAGATATTTAAACAGACTTATAAAAGGTCTGTTTTTTATTGCTGCACTGTTGAACTAGCAGTAAGTTAAAGTGAAACAAAATATACTTGTCCCACTCTAACTTACTGCGCTAGTTCAGCAGTGCAGCAATAAAAAACAGACCAATAATGAGTAAAATATAAATTTAAATTTATTTCGCGAACACACAAAAAACTCGGAATCTGGATATCTTGAAAGCAAATAATTCAGGGAACATTTTGATGCTACAATAATGCGAGAATGTTATCTATATCCTATATGGATCTATCTATGTGGATCGATATTGATCTTTCTACGCACGCGCGTTACCGTTTACCGACAGCTCAATAGAGCTTGATAATATACGAATAAATGCAAAACACAACAAACATTCAAACGAGACAAACAGAGGATACATACATCAACAATTAAACAAATAAACAAATTTTGGCGACTCTTCGAGGAGTAAATGAGTCAAGCGTGAGTTGACGTTAGGGGAAATTTTACTGTCCCTGTCACAGTATATTACTTTTTTTTTTTTTTTTTTACAATGGCGTGATAGCTTAATCTTAAGCTATTTATAGCCCTTTGTAACTTTTTAATAGTTGGAGCAAAAAATTACTTTTAAAAGCAAAAAGTAGCAAAAAAATAGTAAATAATTTTGGTATTATTAATTTTTTGCTTTGACTTATGTATATGCTTTTTTTTACAATGATGTGGAAGCTTAATCTTAAACTATCTGGCTCTTTGTAATTTTTTAATAGTTGGAACAAAAAATTACTTTTGAAAGCAAAAAATAGCAAATAATTAGCAAATTAATTTTATATAATTTATTGCGTTCTGATAATTTGGCTTACAAGGGGACCTTCAGGCTAACGGATTTTTGTTTTTTTTTGTACTTACTGTACTTGAGGGTCATCACCCGGACATCAATTTCCCAAAGTATTAAGGCGCGCTTTTCAGAAAAACTCGAGAAAATCGACTTTGAAGAATTCCGAGCGCGTTATATGTACATAGAATTTTAATTTTAATGTAAAATTTATCAAATTATATTTAATCATGGTTTTCAATAAAAAACTTACATCTTCTTATTTTGAATTGCCACTCGCTTGAAACATCGTACTTTATATTCAAGTAATTTTGAAATCAAATACTTATAATAAATTAAAATTTTGGTACAAAAATGAAAACGTCAGGTAGGAAATAAAATACTTTTATATTTTTGAAAATTACGAGAAAATACAGCGCAAAAATGATATTAATAAAAAATATTGTTTAATTTTTAATTATTAATTATTAATTTTTAATTATTAAACAATATTTTTATTAATATTATTTTTGCGCTGTATTTTCTCGTAATTTTCAAAAATATAAAAGTATTTTATTTCCTACTTGACGTTTTTCATTTTTGTATCAGAATTTTAATTTATCATAAGTATAAAATATATTGTATACAGTCGTTTTACTGTAAAACGACTGTATACAATATGTTTATACTATATATTTCATATCATATAATTCACTTTTAAAAATTAAACAATATTTTTATTAATATCATTTTTGCGCTGTATTTTCTCGTAATTTTCAAAAATATAAAAGTATTTTATTTCCTACCTGACGTTTTCATTTTTGTACCAAAATTTTAATTTATTATAAATATTCGATTTCAAAATTACTTGAATATAAAGTACGATGTTTCAAGCGAGTGGCAATTCAAAATAAGAAGATGTAAGTTTTTTATTGAAAACCATGATTAAATATGATTTGATAAATTTTACATTAAAATTAAAATTCTATGTACATATAACGCGCTCGGAATTCTTCAAAGTCGATTTTCTCGAGTTTTTCTGAAAAGCGCGCCTTAATACTTTGGGAAATTGATGTCCGGGTGATGACCCTCAAGTACAGTAAGTACAAAAAAAAACAAAAATCCGTTAGCCTGAAGGTCCCCTCGTTAGATAGCTTTTAATATACCTCTCGCGTAAATTGATACAACCCCAGTGTATCAAACGCTCCTTGCAATTCTTTTTTCTGTAGAGCATCAACGTCTGAAATTTGATCTTGTGTACTATTTCAAAACGTCGCCGTCGGCCCTTGAAAAATCAATCTTTGAGACTCTCAAAATGCTTATAGTCAAGCTTTTGATGATGAAACTTTAGTAAGTCATACACAGTGTTTCACGTGTGGCATTGACTTATAACACAGATCGAACGTTGGAAATAGAAATTACAGTCAACTTATTTTATGTAACACGTGCATGGAAAGTGGCCCATTACGCACGCTACGCGTGCGTGATAGACCACTTTCCACGCACTTGCAACATAAAATAGGGTGTGCAAGCCGTGCGTAAAGACTCGCCTTCGGCTCGTGCGTCAACTCCGCACCCGTGAATTTTCATCTTACAGCACTTGTTACACAAATAACTATTTGCACATTACGTTTTAGCATTGTAAAAAATATTGGTGTACGAATTTCTTGCATAGGATCTCTTAAATTTGGAGCAACGTGTAAGACGTCATATGAAGTAGAAAAGAATTGGAGCATTAGAGCCTCCACACAAGACTCTCGTATGCTAACATAGCGTAATGTAACGTGAGTCAACGCACAACGGTTACGGCGTTAGGTATACGTAGAGTCTTGTGCAAAGGCTCTAACCGATACGTTTCTCGTGCGTTGACCCACGTTACGTTACGCTACGATACCATACGAGAATCTTGTGCGGAGGCTCTTATCCAATTAATCTGCATGACGAGATGTTTAGAAAAGTTTTGTTTCAAATGTTTACAAAAGTGTAATTAGTATATTGTACAACTAGTGGGAAAAGTGGTCGATTCTGAATGAGTGTGAACTCGCTTCGCTCGTGCGACCATC
>NC_092364.1:11779049-11846849 GCF_030848805.1 Temnothorax longispinosus
GCACGTCGCACAGTGGGGCAAAATAGCACCTTTTCGTTCAAAATAACTTTTAACCGAAAGTATACAACCGATTTTAATGTTCAGGGTCTTAAATTAAAGCTTATAAAATTCCTCAGAAATCTGTCATGATCGATTTTTGATAAACGTTTTTTCTTTCTTTTTATTTACGTGTAAATATGAAAAAACGGAAATTTTCGTAGTTTCAAGATCGCGATATACATATAAACTTTGAACAATCACTCGAATTTTTAAACAATTTGCTACAAATTGATATTTGATTTAAATTTACAAAAAAGAAGTTAATCGAATGCACCAATGTGTGTGCAGAACATATATTACTCTGCGATTAACAAGTCCTGGGCTTCTTTATCGATAATGCTATCCTTAGTTTTCCAATTTTTATTTTGTCTGATGCTACCTATAAATGGGTCAGAAGAAATCAATAATTTATGTATTATGTCAGCATTAGTAGCACCTCGATTACACTTCCGGGTATTATATTCGCGAAAGCGTTTAAAGTCCTTGTTTCTCGCTTCTTGAGCTTCTTCCGTCAATTGGCCAATAGGAAGAAAAGCCGATTCAATGACTTTTCCGCCATGCACCAATATTTTATGCACAGATGAAGGCATATAATACCAAGGATATAGATCTACGTAAATCTTGGCTGTTTCTAGTGCATATGCGTCAAATTTACAAGAATTAATTTTTTTCCCGCAAGCCATTGTCTGGAGAATAATACTAAATCTCTTTATCAGTATTTGATTAATGCCTGTAATCATTGATGTTAATTGTGGATCTCGAAAAAATCTACGTGCAGTATTGCCGTCGTTCGATGTTCCAGAACCATGTTTCGGTACATCTACAATCAAACCCATATGCTCTTTAAAACCTCTTTGGATTCTTTGTTTTGCATTTTTCACTTGGTCTTTCTGTTCGGGAGTTGTTGCCGTCCATTTTTTAAATTGTAGGCGATACGCTATATGAAGAAGGCACTCCATAAAACGTATCCACGCGTGTAAAGTGGAAAGGCCAAATTGGAAATTGGCAACGATTTCATGTTTTTGTCTTACTGATCCAAATTATTCATCTTAGAGGGATTGGCTCCGCATATATAGCACGTTGATGCTGACGCAGTATTAGAGAGAGCTTGACAGACTTTGCCATCTACCATTGTGAGCAACATTTTATGATACACCAAGAAATTAACGCCATTTATTGTAATAGATGTTGGCTCAAGGTAATTAATTTCATCTTGTAAGGACCTCACTTCTGCCCTAGTTTTATCTGGCGTTTCTTTCGCATATTCAAATTGTATTGGTCTACAATACCTAGGAGAAGCAGGATGAGGATTCTTCCATAGTACCGAAGTCGAAGATTCAGATTCCAAACATATTGGAACCAGCGAAACCATAAAAATACTTTCATCCGATATACAATCATCAGCGAATTTCTGTTTATATTGTCCCTGATCAGAAGCCCCATCACATCCCCATTTTGTGATTAACGTTAAAGACACAGATTGCTCTTTTTCAAAATTGACACGAACAACATTTTGCACTTGCAGTATTCGTGATGCTGTATGGTCTAATAAGGCTTGTAATTTAATTTTGACACCCGTTTCCGTGATACTAAATGCTGCTTCTGCAGGGTAACACTGCTTTTTTGCGAAAGAAAGTTGTTTATATGGAACCAAAATATCTGCATTCCGCTGTTTTATTTGTGATCGAATTGTTTCATATTGATATTTTGTCAATTTTACGTCTTCTATTAGCGCTATAGCTTCAGTTTCTGAAAACGGAATAATTTCATTTTTTTTTAAGCTTTCAATGTTATCATCAGTTTTAAGTAACAGGTCGTTTATCATATTTGCTATTTTAGTCTTGCCACTATCGCGCAAGTTTTGTAAAAAGGCAAGTTCAATTTCAGTTTCTGAATATTTTTCGCGAATTAACTGGATTTTTCTTCTTTTTGTTGATGCAGAGCATTCGTCAAAATCGTCTCGAGATGGTCTTCCACACTTTCTGGTTTCCAAATTTACGGTAAAATAGGATTGTAACCAGGCTGTATTATTTTTTTCAAATATTTTGTCTCGATAAAATGCTGCCTTTCTTCTCTTTTCGAATGCAGGCATGAAATAACGACAAAGCTTGTCGCGTACGACATCGATTCCTTCATCATTTAGTTCGAACTTTGTACAAACATAATTTACTAATGAATCTACATTAGCTTCCTTGTCCCTAAGTAAAATGTCAGAAAAAATTTTATTTTTAACCTTAATGTTATTCATTATTTTTAATTTAATTATAGTATAATGAAACAAACTGTAATGAAGTGTAAACTATAAATGTTAAACTATAAACTATAAGTGTACTATAAATAAACTAAGCTAAGACTAAATTGTACGTAAACTAAACAGTATACTAAATTTATATGTAACTAACAATAAACTAAAATAGCTTAAGTAACTATAATATAGGAACAAAACTTAGAAGCTAAGATCTATAAACTAAATTGTCAATTACTGAATTTTCAACGGAAATGAATTACTTTTACGAAATGAGTAATAACTAAAATAAACAAATTTTATATATATATATATATATATATATATATATATATATATATATATATATATACGAATTATTATCGACGAATTCTCAATTGACACAGTACTTCAATTTATGTATGCTTTGTATAATATTGCTGTATTTATGTAACATGTGTTTTGAATCATATGTTTAACTTACATGATCCTTTCTTGAAACAGAAACAAAGATTGAAATCACTTGGTTGTTTTTTCTGGTTGAGAAGCAAAAATAACAGACTTCTGTTTTCTTAAACTTAATCTTGATGAGAGATTAACTTCTTGTCGTGAAACATTAGAAAGGATTATGCAAGGATAATTCAACATTATCTGATTTTGTGTTTATGCTATGTGTTCTTTGTAAAACATTTTATTCCGATAAATTCGCTAATTATAACATAATGCCACGAAAATACACAATCTCTTTACCGACATAACAACAAGAAAAGTATCGTTCCCTTTTCTATAATTCTTGAGCTCAGGTTCCTGCGCGAACTTGTACGTTTCAAACAGAGAGTCTGCATTGTAGTAGTCCTATAGGGCTATACTAAATAAATAAGGCCTTTGGTACACAGCGTGCTTATCAGTCAATCTTTATTGCGTCTTCTCCTGCTCACATACATACGTATATATGCGCCATCCGCGCCATCTCCCCACTCTGCTTTCGCAGCACACTACAGCTCTCCTTTTTTATAAATAATGTCGATTAAACTAGTAATTAGTAAGTGGTGAGATAAGTAATTAGATTATCAATTTTGACAAAATAAACATGTAAATAATCTAGTAATTATATAGACTTAATAAAGAAACATAATAAACGAATCATAGATTATTATCAGTCAATAAACTAAATCAAAGATTTCTTACAACTCACAATAACAATCTAACATCTACATTCCGACCCTAGCGTTTAGTGCTACTTTGGTATACTATGTAAATTAATCCTCTCCTCCTGATTCTCCCTCGGCTTCACTATCAAGTACTCTTTTTATGTTATTTCTGTTGTTGTCACTGCATACTGTCCATTCTCCTTCCTTCTTTTGAGGTGAACTATGTTCCTTCTATACTCTTTACCTGTTTCTTCATTTCTAACTTGAACGTGCCGTTTACTCTTACCACTGTATGTGGTGTAGGGTCAAAAGTAGATGTAGTCTTGTTTTCTTTAGTGACGTTCTCAATATAAACTTTTCCTCCTTCCATTACCTCATTGTCTGTTGCATGTCTTTTTCTATCGCTGTATTGTTTTCTTTTCTCCTTATTCTCCTTGTCTTTATCTCTAGTTTTTGGATCCACTGGATGATTTTCCAAGTCTAACCACGAAGGTATTTTATCGCGGAACTGTCTGCCGTAGAAAAGTTCAGAAAGTGTTTTCCCCGTTACTGAATGTGGGATACTGTTATACATCATTAAAAATTGTAAGAGGTCCTGTTTCCAATCTTTCTTTTCAATCTGGCTTATTTTGTGTCGCTTCAATATATCCCTATTCTGTCTTTCAACTTCGCCGTTCATTTGGGGCCAATAAGGTATGGTAGTGTGGAGTACTATTCCATTTTTATTACAAAAAGTTTTCATCTCATTACTTATGAATTGTAGGCCATTGTCTGCTGTTATAGTATTTGGGAATCCTAGTCTTGAAAAAATTTCTTTCATCACTCCAATTGTGTGTTTCGTGTCAGTGGTTCTCATGATTTTGATTTCCTTGTAGCGACTATAGTAATCTACCATGACAAATAAATAATCTGAACTAGGTAGTGGTCCCATAAAATCAATGGCAACATTGACCCATGGGGCTGTTGGAAAAGTTCGTCGTTTCATGGGATTTGGTGGATTAGGAGCTGACACGAGCGTGCAACCTTTACAGCATCTCACCATCTTCTCCGCATCCTTGTCTATCTTGGGCCACCAAACCTTAGTACGAAGACCTTTCATGGCTGTAATCCCTGGGTGACCTTCATGCGCTGCCTTTGGGACTCACTCTCGTAGTTTGATAGGAATTACCAATTTGTTTCCTTTTAGTAGAATTGTATCCTGGAAGCATAGTTCCTCTTCGAAAATCTTGTAATTATTGACTTTTTCGTCTCACACTCCATCCACTATTCCTTTCTTGACTTTTAAAATTTCTTCGTCTTTTCCCGAATGTCTTGTAATCTCTTCTAGTGACACTGCGACTGGTAGTGTGTAGTCAATCAGCTAGTTTATATAGTTTTCGTTATCAAATGGCTCGGACTGGGAGGTGTCACATAATCTTGATAGTGGGTCAGCTATGTTGTTCTTTCCCGGACGATATAACACCTTATAGTTGTATGCCTGTAGCCTAAGTACCCATCTTTCGATTCTGGCGCACGGCTTTGATTTTTTCCCAAAGATCGTTTCCAACGGCTTATGGTCACTTATTAAATTCCTTTTAAATCAAATTCCTTTTTTCCATAAAGATAAATTTTGAAATGTTCTATTGCCCACACAAGTGCTAGAGCTTCTTTCTCAGTTTGGCCGTATCTTTTTTCACAATCGGTGAGACTTTTATTACCATAAATTATTATTCTGGGGCCCTTTGAATTTATTTGTATTAATACTGCGCCCAAACCTACAGGGCTCGCGTCAGCTATGACCTGGATCTTATCGTCAGGGTCGTAGTACCCCAGCGTTTTAATGTTGGTAAGAGCTTCCTTAAGATCTTGAAATGCCCTTTTTTGTTCTGTCTTCCAAAACTTCTGGATGTTTGCTCTTCTTCCTAGCTTCAATCGTAGAAGTTTCCTGAAAAATTCTGTTAGCGTAGCTAAATTTGGGATCCATTTTCTCACGAAGTTTACTAGTCCAAGAAAGCTTTGAATTTTCTCCACCGTATTTGGCGTTCTAAATGTCTGGATAACTTTGATGTATTTCCCTAAAGGCTTGACGCCCGAGGCAGATAGATTGTGTCCTAAGAATTCTATTTCTTTTAATTTGTACTTGCATTTCTCCGTATTTAGTAGAACATTATTTTCCTGCAGTACCTTTAGGGTATATTCCAATCGTCAATCATGTTCTTGTTCATCTGATCCGAATACAAGGGTATCGTCGATGAAGTTAATGTCACCTTCACAAGTGAGTAATATCTTCTCGATGGTCTTTTGGTAAATTTCTAGGGCATATGAGATACCAAACATCATTCTTTTATATTGGCACAATCCCAAACTAATAATAAATGTAGTTATGTAGCGAGAACTAGGCATTATTTCTATCTGATGAAAGGTATTTTTTACGTCCAATTTCGAGAGAAATTTAGCTCCCCTAACTCTTGGTAATAATAATTGATTTATTGTTGGTAAAGGATGGTTTTCTCTGATTATTGCTGCATTGGCTCTTCTCATATCAATACAAATTCTTACTTCCCCATTTTCTTTTAGAACTGGTACCATTGGAGATACCCATCTAAACGGTTCATTTACTGTTTCAATTATGTCAGATTCAATTAGCTCTCTAAGCTTGTTATTCACTTTTGTCTCCAAAGGAATTGGAATTTTTCTATATGGCTGGCATACCGGTTTAACGCTAGGATCAATAGGCAGATCAATGAGAACATCTTTGAATTTCGGGAATGGTCCTATAGCGTTTATTTCTAATCCTATGCGTAACACTCCTAGAGCTTTAGCAGCAATCTTGCCCAAGAGGTCTTTCGTTCCGTTTTTATCACATAGAATGTAGTTCTCTCCGGGATTCCGTTAACAGTTATTTCAGATTCAAAAGATCCAATCACTTCTAAAGGTTGTGTTCTCCCGTATGGCATGAAGACTTTGTCAGTTTTTATTTGATTATAAACTCGGATCTTCTTGCTTTTCAAATTTATCCACGTTTTATCCGTTAATAAGTTGCATTTACTTCCCGAATCTATTAACAATTTGACAAGTAATCCTCCCAAGGTGACAGTAATAAGGCTATCGTCATCGTCAGTATGAAATACATAATCGATAAAATCGATTTTTTCGACTTTTCTAACTAGGCATGACCCCTAACTCATCACCGTCCCTAATCACAATAGTATCCAGAAACGGCAACGAATCATCAGTTTCAATTTCGTAGGTGAAACGCTCAGTTTGTCCCAGTTCCTCCATGCCATAGAATTGATTTTACATTCCACTAGCTTTTGTTTCGATGGCCAGTTCTATGAGCGTTGATTTCAGCGATATTAAAAAACATGACAGCAATTTCTCTGTCGTAAGTAAACACCGGATACAGAATGACCATAATTTTAAGTGGTCAGATCCGAAAATATTACACAAAGAACCTCACTGGAAAATGAGAGAGATCGCTGAAATGTTCTTTATAAAGAAATATAAGAACACGATTAATTTAAAAAAAGATACCGAGAACTTAAACTCGATATACGACAGTGTCATCATGTCTGTTTAAGTGTTTATATTTATACCTCGGGACACCTTGTTTCTTTCTTTGTCCGCTCAGTCTCCCAAGCACTCGCATACATGTAACATGTCGCAACGAAGAATCCGTCATACGCGAAAATTCATTACGGAATTCGTAAGTTTTTCTTGATCGTCGCTTTCTCTCCTCATATCATTGTTGCTACAAATTAAGAGTGGTCCGCAGCTGACCTTTATGGCCATGCGGGAACATGCTCGTGAACTCAGGAATCTGTATTAATTATGTGACGAGTCAATAGATGATATAGGTATTGCTCACTATTTAACGTCGTTAATTTAATATTTATCTCGATTCATTTATATTGTTTGTTTTTTTCTTGCTGTTCCTGTTTCAGTTCGCACTTGAAAAGGGCTCGAATCTTGAGCCGAAACGTCGTGCATTTTTGTACATATTGCGCCAGTTAATCGAGAAATAAATTGAATTGCTGATTTTATTCACTGGCGGACGAAATTATTACCGATATTTTACTTTTTCATAATAGCAGGTTATCCTAATAAGTCATGTAAGCTTCTTGGACTAAAAAATTACGATTGGAGTTGGCTGCGAAACATACAATAAACATTATTCTTCTTGAAGATCCTATTCTTGTCGAAGTTAAAAAGTATTTACATATGTCAGAATCTATTATCGAAGATCCTCTACAATGGTGGAATAAATTAATAAATGAAGTTGTCACTGCCGAATTTGTACAAATTGGTATGCTGCATTTATGCCTTACCGCAATTACAAGTTCAGCATTTGAATGCGCGTTTTCTTCTGCAGGTTTGCTTATCACAGCAAAACGTTCTTCGTTAAAACCATCAAAATCTAATAAAATATTATTTATTTGCGGTAATTTCAAATTCATAAAAGATATGTATTTAAAGTCAGTAAAATAAGTTTTACATTAAGTATATTATTCATATTATTTATACAACTTAATATGTGAAGAAATATTTAATAAGTAAGAGAGAAAGAAGTCTGATATCTGATGGTTATATACAGTGAATTACATTTTATTTTTGTTACGTATGATGGTCAGGAATAACATTTTAAGATAAACTTTATTTTTTTTGTGAAAGAAAAGACATTAGTAATGCTAATGAAATGATCGTATTTTGAAAACAAGTGCTGAGTATTTATTGTTTGCTATTTTTGTTCATTCCGATAAATTATCACTCGCCAATTATTATATAATATATTATATATATATCTGTTCTATATAATCTATATTTGTAACTTCGTAATTAATACGATATTTACAATATGTGTGCACACGCAAAGCTTTTTCTTCAAATAAACAATCACAACAATTCACTACCATTCACTATTGCGCTGTTCATAGAGCCTGTAAACGCTAACGCTATTAATGCATTACCTCGGAAGGAAGAGCGTTGGTAGCGAGCAGTTATGACGTATAACACTACCAGTAATGACGTCACGACAGCGTTTGGTAGCGCTATTATAGAGCTCCGCGAACAGCCAGTAGCGCTAGGTAACGCTAATAGCGTCTCCCCGAACGCACCCTACATGCATGCGTTCTTTATCGCCGTTATTGAGGCCCGTTTTTAGCATCACTAAGTAATCGTGCCGTTCATGCGTTGTGCAGATTGTGCTTTGTAAGTGCGTGTAGTGACGTCCATAAATTGCATAAGTATAAGTGCGTGTTAAATTGTGCCATAGTAAGGATAAGGATGGACGATATCACAAAAATTTATTGGAATTTTGGGACGTATGTAGTCTCATCGATCATTTCAAAAGTAATAATTATATCTTTCTTCAAGATTACAGTTTTATCTTGTATGTCTTTTATCTTGACTTGTAAACAGAAGTAGATTTGTAGATGGTTGCTTTACCAGAAATATAATTAAGAAGCTCTGCACAAGAACGTCCGTACCGTAAGCTGTATCTTCGGTCAACGCAACGAAATAAGAACTTCTTTCTTTCCTTCTGATGAAATGATTGCTAAAAAATTACAAACTGCTAATAAAACAAGAAAGTCTTAGAAGTAAAAACTCTAATAGATGAATTATTTTTAACAATGTTAATTTTTTGATATTTTTATTTTACAATTTTATTTGATATTTTATTTTTTATTTTATTTTACAATTTTATTTGATATCTGATTTACAATTCTAATTAAAAAAAGTTAAGTTACTATTGATGACGTATGAACCTTTATAAAATATATACATTTTTTAAATTTTTGATATTAGTTGATAGAAGTTATGTATGATATGCTATTAATATATTTTATTAAAAATAAATATTAACAGGGAAAATAAATCATAATTTTTATTATATATACCTATTTATTAATTGTTTAATTAGAAATTAACCTTAGTTTCATTATGTGGCCAAAACTTGTACTTATTGTGGCGAAAACTGGTGTTTTGGTGGCCAAAAACGGTGAAATCGGAACTTATAATATAATTTTTATTTTTAAAACATTTATTTAAGTTTATTTGTTTGCCGCGATCTTAAGTTTCTTATCTAAAAAATTCTTAAAAATATATTAAAGTAGTTAAAAGCGTTACATAACAAAAAGAATTTAATCAAAACGCATTTATTTCGTCAAAAATCCTTAAAGTGGCCACAAATGGTGCACCGACCCTAAATGGATTCTATGTTTGCATAGATAAGGTATTATATGAAGTTTCAACGGCATTAAAAGCAGTTGATTTATGTTTCAAAATATTTCATGTATTTGATGTTAATTATTCACCAGAAAGTGAACACATTTGGTATACACTGTAGTTTTGTCTTTACAAATTTTCTACAAAATATGATAAACAAATTTCATATGTGTTCGGGCGCGTAGTGAGTACGCCGAACGGAACGCCGGATCCGTCCAGAAAAGACGCGAGATCTCACGTGCGGCTTCGCGTTGTGTTTTCGATTATGCAACGACCGAAGTTTGTAGTTAAATGCGGACTAGCTCGCCGGGTCAGGAGATTGAATGGAAGGCCCAGAGACAGTAATTAGCTTGTAAAATACGATAACAACGTTTATTCGATATAATAGATACAAATTGACGGAACGCGGTATGTATAGACAATGGTAGTGCGAATGCGCTTTGGCGCGATCTGACGGACTCACGGAGCGCGGTCTTACAGAAGGTGCAAACAGAAATGCGGTATATACGAAAACCGGTGGCGCGGATGCAATCGGCGCGGAATGAAACGCGGTTGGGATATACGGCAGGAGGCGAAGTCCCGGGGTCACGACAGCGAGAGGGCTCGCTGCGAGGACGAGCGTGCTCGACCCCGCGGAATCGTGATCGTCGGGATTTGGTAGGCTGGAGTTCGGGGACACCTGAGAGCCCTCAGTCGAGACTCGGAGCACCGGACCTCGTTTGGTGTGTCGCCCTGGGAGTTTGGACATTAGGCTTCGTCGGGAACAGCGGAGCGCTATCGTGAAGACGAAGTGCCGGCTCCTGTCGGAGCGCCGGCTTAAATACCCCGGCGCGGCGGGTTCGTTGAGAGGGAGGCCGGTTGTCAGGCGAGTCGCGTGGGGATATGCTGACGCGCGCTCGCCTTCGGCGCGGATCGGCTCCCTTCGCCGTTCCCGAACTTATACATATTGTTTCGCGTGAGAGGCCGACACGGGGAAAAGTATAATACATATAACGAACAGATACAAATTTTTACAATGATCAATCGCAAAAATCCCCAACAATATGTAATGCCAATTATTAATACTCTCAACTCCATGACGAATTAATCACTTTATTTTAGATGTATGCTATATTATTTTATGTTATATACTTAAAACAGTATTAATTATTATTTCAATAGTTTGTTAAGTTATTTTACTTATAAATATTACTTATTCCTTTAACTGCATAGACTACTAAACATTAAAAAAGATTATTGTATAACTATCTGCCATAATATGCCATAATCTGCCATGTATATCTGTTCGTTTTGCAATAATAATTCTTTAACAGTCACATGTCTCATAGCACATTTAAAAATGGTGCACAACGCCTCACATTCTATTTTTATATGTAAACAAGACAATTGTATGCGTACCTTCATAATTTTATATTCATTTAAATGCCATTTAATACTAAAACATCCCAGTCAAAATAATACAAATGTTTCTGTTATATCTGAACTGCATTCACTAAATAATAATTTGTCAGAAATTTTAAAAACTGATGACTTGTTTAAAAAATACACTAATGCTGAATATTTATTGAGCACAGAGGCTTGCGAACAAATAATGAACGATCCGTCAATAACGTTAAAAAGATGATATAGTAACAAGAAACGCTGCTTTATTTGTTTCAAAATTATATTCTGATAATTCTTTATTACGATCGCTTGCACATAAAATAATACAATATGTAAGCAATTTTTATAAATTAATTATTGAAATTATTAGACATAAATATGAAAGTACAGAGAGTGAGCGAAATGTTTCATTTAGTATAAAAGATATGTGCACAATTTTACAAAATGCTTTTGCTCAGTTTAAAACTGAACATCTAACATTAAAATACTTTATACAATGCGGTTATCTAATTATGCCACAGTTTATAGATATTGCCACTGCATTACATCCAAAACGTTACATAAAAACACACATAGGCATGCATGTAACAAATAAATCGTTACAACTTATTCTTTTGAGACTTGTATTAAGGAGATTTTTACAGTTACCAAATATTTTGCAGATAATAATAAAACACACGTGTGAAAATAAATGTAAGGTAAACGTTCCTATAGCGGACCATTTAAGACGCCTGGAAAATTGAAATTGAATTTTTATATATATTAACAAATCTTATCTATAAGCGGATACGACGAAACGAAAGCTTGGAATCTCTAGTTTCTGGAAACCATCCAATAATTAGTTTTATCGGTAATAGTTGATTTGATTTTTTTTCGAAAAATGCGAGAAAAGGACCTTTGTGAACCTGGAACCCGACTTTACGAAAATTAAAAATTAATGATATAATTTGTTTGTACTTTGTTTGTACTCGTTTGTACCACTTTTTATTTTGTTTGTACCTCAAAGGGTTCGGAGATATAAGGTGGTTAAAAATGACCAGAACCCAACTTTAAGATACCTTAATTTCATTAATGTCATTCGATAGAGAATCGTTTGTACCCGTTTGTACCACTTTTCATTTTGTTTGTACCTCAAAGGGTTCGGAGATATAAGGTGGTTAAAAATGGCCAGAACCCAACTTTAAGATATTTTAATTTTATTAATGTCATTCGATAGAGAATCGTTTGTACCCGTTTGTACCGCTTTTCATTTCGTTTGTACCTCAAAGAGTTCGGAAATACAATTATTTTAAATTATTAGACCTAACGCTAAAACGGTAAGTCCGCTATTTTTTAAGATATCGCGAAACGGTCAACGGGGTTCGACAGAGAATCGTTAGTACCCGTTTGTACCGCTTTTCATTTCGTTTGTACCTCAAAGGATTCGGAGATATAAGGTGGTTAAAAATGGCCAGAACCCAACTTTAAGATATTTTAATTTCATTAATGTCATTCGATAGAGAATTGTTTGTACCCGTTTGTACCGCTTTTCATTTCGTTTGTACCTCAAAGGGTTCGGAAGTAAAAATATTTTAAATTATTAGACCTAACGTTAAAACGGTAAATCCGCTATTTTTTAAGATATCGCGAAACGGTCAACGGGGTTCGACAGAGAATCGTTAGTACCCGTTTGTACCGCTTTTCATTTTGTTTGTACTTCAAAGGGTTCGGAAGTACAATTATTTTAAATTATTAAACCTAACGCTAAAACGGTAAGTCCGCTATTTTTTAAGATATCGCGAAACCGTTTTTCTAATTTTTTTATTATGTTAACGTATTAATTAAAATAAAAAGATTGTGGATCATAAATAGAAAACCTTCAGGTATGTCTAGTTAAATTTTTGAGATGAAACTTTGAATAGTTTGAATAGTTAACAAATGGTGATTGTTTTTTTCTACGTGGGGGTCCAATGGATCTCGTGTGACCATTATGAAATTATTCGGAGGTGTGACCGTATCGGGTAAATCTATTGCATAATTGTTATATTCCTGCGCTTAGTGTAATCCGGAACTAACGACGAGGACGTGACAGGATTCTAGTTCCATTTTTTTTTTTTTGCTTTTTAATAATACTTTTTTGTTTTTTTTTGTTTGTTTTTATAAACATATTTTGTTTTTTTTATTTATTTTATATTTTATGTTTATTATTAATAAGCTATTTTAATTATATAAAAGAATAAAATATTAAAAATTATAAAATATATTATAATAATATATTATTTATTGAATATGCCAATATCTATGCCAGGGACCTTTTCCTTTTTACTTTAATATTTCAGAATGTTT
The DNA here is from genome assembly GCF_030848805.1 of Temnothorax longispinosus. Taxonomy (NCBI): domain Eukaryota; kingdom Metazoa; phylum Arthropoda; class Insecta; order Hymenoptera; family Formicidae; genus Temnothorax; species Temnothorax longispinosus. Next base: position 11,792,376 of record NC_092364.1, read on the forward strand.
GTTTCATGTCCCCTCATGTCTCTTTATTGCTTACGTTTCTTTTACATACATTAGCATTGCCAATTTTCTCTTTTGTAGCAATGCTCTCGCTGTTATTAGGATTGGTTTTTTACTGGCACCTAAGTCGTTATGAACCTCCCATCGCCTGGTTATTCGACGGATGTACGCCACGTAATGTCCAACATATTTTGGATCTGAATTCCCAACATATTCTATGGCAGAAACTAATCTACAATTTAATTCGCCAACTATTAACTTTGAGGGAATTTGTGAAATAGTAAATACTCCAGGCCAGTTTTTGTAACCCATGTTTGCAGCAAGTTTTAACCATTGCAAGCATTCGATGTCGATGAAGAGATGATTTCCAGTAGAAACTTTTGAAAGTACATTGTTCGACTTACATCGAATGCAATTCTTATAGAATTCATCACATATTTTATCATTAATAGAACTTTCAAGAGCCTGCATACCTTTTTCATAGAAAGGCTTTGTATTTATGTCAATAACCGGGCGATTATCGATAATATCGCCACAATCACAACATTGCTGCGTGATTTGATACGAAGGTTCATTGGTTAATAAGTTTGAAGAAACCAAGTTGCTAATGTTGGAATAGCAATTAATTTCATTATTTTTCACCTCGAATATATTGCTCAGTAGCGTCGATCGTTTCTTATATGTTTGGGCAACTGCTCCATAAGTTGAAAATGTTTTTATGAAATCATAAAACTCATTCTTCGAAACCGTAATATAATTATGATAACTGGCCCAATCTCGGTAACCTGCTAACACGGACTGCGCAAGTGTATCAAACGGGCACGTGTTGTAAAATGTCACATCTTTTCCTGCTACGCGAACTCGCCCCAATAATTGTCCGTTTTTTAATAACGGTAAATTAGCGTTTCTACTAGGCTTCTGAAGAATGTTTTCAATGTCCGGACACGGAGTTAAATATTTGCCCCGTTTTGAGTGTTTTACATTTAATTTTTCTTTGAGAAGATTAGCATCAGGCTCATCGAGGACGCTATCAACCATTGGACATAGAATTTCATACTTTGTTCGTTTTGCCTGATTTTCGATGTTACATGATTCGGTTTTTGGCAAATTTTTTCCACCCCAGTTTTCTTCTTCGTATAAAAATGAATAACCTTCAAAATGCTTTACATTCATCTCAGCTTTCTCAATAGATGTCTCATTAAATGTCGAAAACTCCGAGGTTTCAGTTTCACGGAATTTTGAAACTGCATCAAGTTCTATGGATTCTTCATGTAAAACACTGAGTTTTTCAATTTCGCCGCAGTTTGAAATTTCTTCCATTTCTAATTTAGTGTCGATTTTTGAGATCATGTCAAGTTTTGATACCGCATTTTCTGATTTTGAGATTTCTGAGGTAGACATATCCAATTTCGAAATTTTATTTGATGTAATAATTATTTGAGATTTATCAGTGGAATCGCAAGCAGCGTTCAAAAGTTTTTCGGTGCCGGAAATTGATCGTATGTGTTTTATTATAAACTTGTCAACACGAAGGTTCCGATCACCTTTTAAAATCAGATTTTTTAATTCACGAAAATATTCTTCGCTTCGCGAAGAAGTTGCAATAGTCCCATTTGGTGCTAATACGCATGTCCAAAGAGTAAAATGTTTACTTATTCTTAAAAGACTATTTGCGAAATTCGGACACCAATATGGATTTGGTCGGTCATTTATTTGTGCTCTCTGTTTACAATCATTTTCAAGTTCTTGTAAAAAAATACTCAATTTTCCGGTTACTTCGAACTCGAAAGTTTCAAGATCCACTGCAAAATTATCTTCGGAATTATCATTTTCATAATTTATTTCTTTTTCTATTACAGCATCGATTTCTTTTTCGTTTACTGATTTAATGTTCTGGATCAGTCGTTTTTGGGCACTAAAGCAGTTGTCATTTAAATTTACGTCCTCAGTCTCAGAAAAAGCTACTATCAGAGTGTCGCGTAACAAGCTTTCGAAGCTTTTAAATGTTGTGCATTTTGCGAGAAGTCCAATGCATCGAAGAAAAAATTCTTTTACACGTATATGAGTATTACGAAAGCATTTCCAACGAGTGACAAGCTTGATGAGATGAGCAATATCGATTCTTATGTAACAACGTGGTTTTGTAATGGAACAATTTCCTTCAGCAAGCGCAAAACATCTATCGACATATGTATTAAGATCAGTTGTTTCGAACGCCAAGCAAACAGCATTTAAAAGTGCCAAGGCATAATCGGTAACAATTTCTGTAGGACACGGTACGCCAGAACGTAACCATTCGCGTAACCAATAAGATAAAATATTCGCATCATGCTTTTCCGAAATCATCTGGACAACTGGCAAGATTTTCGTATTAAACGGAATCACACCTTGATAAAGAAACATCGTTGAACTTGATCCATCTGGTTTCGTAATGCTTCGAACAATCGAACCCGTCGCATCTATGCTTAGACTACCAATTTTTGACATGTCTTTGCAATATTTTTTATACAGAAAGATTTGTTCTGGACTCCAGTACATCGCGAAGAACTTATCGTATTCAATTTCTCGAATAGTCCCCACGAATTCGGGGCAATATTTTAATTCACGCATCGATTCAAGGACATCGACACCTTTACGAAGTCCTAATTCTCGATCGCTTTCCGTTTGCTTTGCCTTGCGTAGAACATCTTCGTTGTACAAATGCGCGGGAACTTTATCGCCGAATTCCATAAGCTCATTAGCTTTTTGTCTACGCCAAGCATACGTTGATTGGGCAGTGACTTCCTTAGCGACTCGTTTTCTGTTCTCTCCTCGCAGTTGGCGCTTCTTTTTATGCTCAATTTCTTTTGTGTTACTTGTTGACACTTGCAGTGTGAGTCCATTTTCGGTTGGTTTGTCTAAAGCGTACAAATTAATTTCAACATTACATTCAGTACAAGAACCTTTTATCATCACATATAATTCCCCGGGATTCTCGTTAATTTTCGGATTTTTAAAAGTATAACAACATGGCAACTTATGTTCTCGCCACAATTGCTCCTGAAGTATATCAGTCCAACCCCGTCGTAATACTTTATAATTTCTATCTTTGTACGATACATCACGCGCACGAATACTATTCCAATCATCGCCTGAAATAGTGATTGTCGCTCTAAGTGATGATAATAATTCACGAGACGCATTCATTGACCAGTTTGAGTGATTTGAGTCACAACTGCGATTTTTTTTCGAAGTTGATATTTCGAGATTTTGCCTAACGCCATGCCATTCTCTCAGCATATCTTGGATTTTGTGATCATTCCGAGAAATGTATAAATACATGTGCTTTATCGATATTTCGTTTCGCATTTTTAGGACTGCGTCATTCCAAACGCTTTGCGATAATGATTTTAGTTCTCCGCTATCGTCGAAAAACATCAAATCTTTTATTGAATCGAAAATAATTTCGACAGAAAATTTTGCTGCGCGTGGCATGTTTATCGGCTCTTTCTGCGAATCAGTTTAATCACTAAACTTGTATTCTCTAAATTGGTAAAATTTTCCGCTTATAGTCAGAGAACTAGAAAACTAAAGTTACTGAAGCTTTACAATCTATGCGAGCATATTAAGCACGAGTAAATAGAAGTCGCCCTGTACGGGAATAAGGGGTAATGTAGATAACACAATTTTAAATACAGTAAATAAGCTATTAAAAATAAAAGAGACAGATTAAAAGAGTATTACGGAAACAGAAAAATAAAAAAAAATTAAAAAGGTAATACGCGGAATTCGAGAAGATAGATGTATGATAAAAAGTGAATCGAAATTTGCAAATAACGTCTGTTTTACTTATCGTAAATATACGTTTAAATCAAGCCTCGTCAAAGTCAACTCGCGAGCCGAATGCGCTTCCACCTCTCCGCCGTCTCGCTAGATTACGGGCCTGTCCGAAGTCAGCTCGTAAGCCGAACGCGCTTCCACCTCCCCGCCGTCTCACTAGTTAAATCACTGAAATGTACTAGTTTGTATCTTAAAAGAATAAGATATAAAGATGCCAGGTTGCATATACAAGTAGCATGAAACCACAGAAAAGGGACACAAGCGCGAACGCGTGCGACGCAGGACGTTCTCGGCAGTGTAGTGACGACGGCAACAACGCGATGCTCTTCTGTTCGAGACGCGCCGGCAGCCAATGTTATGATATATAGCCGTGCTATCGTACTTTAGCTTGAGCGATTGAATCGTTTGTCACATACTATCTCCACGTGATATTATTTATTTTTAATATTTAATAACTTGATTATTATTACGAATTTCGCAAAACGGTATAAAACTTCTTGTTCACCTTATTCCATTCTACTTCCTTGCAAACAATGGCAAGGGTGTATTAAGCCTCTGTAGAATTTAATATCATTACTTTACTTTTCAATTATATTGTTGAAAGTTACCGAAAACCGTATTTTGTTGCTATTGAAATAATATAGTAATATATATATATATAGTTCGGGAGTACAAGTAAATATTAATGATAGAAAAACAAATCGTAAACATATTTCGATCACGCCTAAAAATAGCCAATATACTTCTGTCAATTTTGACCATATTGTACATATTTACTCCTTAAGGCACAAATGGTTCTTTATCAAATGACGTTAATGAAATTAAAATACCTCGAAGATAATTCTGACCATTTATTAATTACTTTGCATTTGTTTACCCTTTGAGGTACAAACGAAATGAAAAGCGGTACAAACGGGTACTAACGATTCTCTGTCGAACCCCGTTGACCGTTTCGCGATATCTTAAAAAATAGCGGATTTACCGTTTTAACGTTAGGTCTAATAATTTAAAATATTTGTACTTCCGAACCCTTTGAGGTACAAACGAAATGAAAAGCGGTACAAACGGGTACAAACGATTCTCTATCGAATGACATTAATGAAATTAAAATATCTTAAAGTTGGGTTCTGGCCATTTTTAACCACCTTATATCTCCGAACCCTTTGAGGTACAAACAAAATGAAAAGTGGTACAAACGGGTACAAACGATTCTCTATCGAATGACATTAATGAAATTAAGGTATCTTAAAGTTGGGTTCTGGTCATTTTTAACCACCTTATATCTCCGAACCCTTTGAGGTACAAACAAAATAAAAAGTGGTACAAACGGGTACAAACGAAGTACAAACAAATTATATCATTAATTTTTAATTTTCGTAAAGTCGGGCTCCAGGTTCACAAAGGTGAGAAAAGGAAATGTCCCACTACCCGGCCATCAGTTTTTGGTTATGTCCCGATACCCGGCCACTCGATGTCCCTATTACCAACCAGTCGCAAATGAAAGTAGAGACAACTTTTTTTATTTTATTCACTATTTCTTTATTAGTAAGACTATGTAATTTTTTGTAACTTCAGGTAACATAATAACTTTTCGTAAAATATCTTCGCCTTACCATTTTTTTGTTTTAGTTTTTTTTTTCAGTATTTTATAGGTAACACATGCAGGTAACATATAACAACAGTTTGTAAAATATCTTCGCTTTATCATTTTTGTTTTTGTTTTTTTAGTTCTTTTTGCAGTTTTTTTAATTCAGCCAGCTGTCTTTTTTTCTCTTCTCGTTCCAGCTTCTTTTGTTCTTGCGCTCGCTTTTCTCTTCTTGCACACGTTTTTTCTCTTCTTGCATTTCTTTCCTTCTCTTTATCCTATCTTCTTTTTCACGTAGAATGTTTCTTTTTTTCTCTTCTTTAGATTTTTTATATTCCACCCACTTATCGGAAGTAGCCACAGTGGGAGGCTTGGGACCGTTGAGGAGCCTCTTCCTTTTTTTGTTTGGAAAATCCGGGGGCCAAAATAGGGCATCTTTGAACGGATCTGGAGTACCTTCGCTCTGCTGTCGAGTCTCACGCATAATGCTCGATTAACCTAAATTCGCGATTCAAGAGGTTACGTTCAAGACTTTTCCAATGTAAACAATCTGCTGACTACATAATAGCAATAACGAACTCGTTCGACGAAGCCAAATTTGTAAAATGTTAGATATCATACTTACTGCAAATAATCGCCTCTGTTTAGCGTAATTTTAAACACACTTTAAGCACACTCAACAAGCACACTAAACAATGCCGCGCGTCAATGCTGATTGTTCGTGTTAATTTCCATCAAGGTTATGGCCGCTGAGTTCGTTGCGTCCGGCAATTGGGACATCACCCGATCGCCTGGTTGTACCAGTATCCAGCCACTTGGTTCGCTATTGGTACACCATACGGTAGTAGGTAAGCTAGGGGAATTCTAATCCACCCCGTGGGATCTGAGGGAGGGGTGAAGGGCGGGGGAGTACGACGGGCGCGTTCTCCAGCGTGTTTTGATTGTATCATTGATCGTACCCGTTTTGCGAGACACCGTCCGTTATCTTAGCGGCACTTTGATATGTATTAGGTATTAGAAGATCCTGACCGACCACTGGCTGGCTATCGACGGCATGCGAGTTCTCGATGCCGCTTGGCGCGTAATCCGAAGGTAGCACGGGCATGTTGTCGGGTACGGAATTCCCTCGGATACTCGCGACGTTAAAATTAGCAGGATGTTGAGCTCTCCCTTCTACGGGGCTCGAATGCACCTCTAACGATTCGCCTAAAGGATCGATGTTTTCCCGACTTGCTTCCAATGTTGAGTTGACCAAAATTGCTGGTTAATTCTTCTGCAGCTGTAGGAGCGAAAGTACGATCATCCTTCTCGCCGATAAGAACGGTTTTGGAAGGATCGCTCTTCGGTGCGTCGTCAGTCAGTACGTTCAGATGATGGTGGTCTCCAATCAGTGACTTGACGTCGCTAGATTTAGGATAACCACGTTTTGGTGCGCCGCGGGGGAGGGGGGTACCGCGTTCGCATTTGCGGTTGCGCCGCGGGTGACCGCGTTCGCGTTTTCGCCGCGCCGCGGGGAGGGGTCCACGTGCAACGGCCGCGTCGGCCCGCGTGACGTCACACGGCGCGCTCCCGCTCGCGTTATCTCCCCCTCGTTGATGTTCTCTCGCGCCCCCGTCCCCCGTTCGCGCGCGTCTTTCCGTTCGCGCGCGGTCTCTTTCGCCCCCAGCCCCCGTTCGCGTTATCTCTCTCTCGCTCCCGTCACCCATTATAGCTAGATCATTTTTTACATTATTTTAAGTGATTTCTTTTTATTGGAAATAAGAGGAAGTATATTTAATAATTTATATGAGACAGATGAGAGAAAACGTATAATGATCGCGCGACGAGTGCGGCACGCACATTCTTATCGAGAGTTCTGTAATTCTAAACCGCTGACGGTGGACAAGGGAACGGTAGACAGAAGGAAAGATAATTTTAGATACAGTGATATGCATTTTAATATACATTTATTTTTCGTGTAATACATCGTGTATAATATTATCTGCAGCATACGCCAACAGTTCACAATCAATAATTGAATTTTTGTCATAAAATTCACGCAAGATTCTAACTGCATTACATTTATCGGTGATACAATTTTGAAAACGTCCAGGTACACACATCAACATCATCGCGTATTTAGCATAGGATACTACGTGCATTGCTCGTACGACGAGTCGTTATCAATGTATCGCTTTCGTCGCGATAAGGATTGCGTCGCGTGGTTCGCCAAGGAGCTAAGACGTTTAACTCACGACGTAAAGACCATCTTGTCTACTAATGTACCCATGGCAGATTTCACGCGAGACGAGTGAGAAAAATTTAACAGCGCAACGCACTGTCACGTGTGCGAAAAACCGTTCGAGCCAGACGACGTACGAGTACGCGATAATTGTCATCTGACCGGTCGATATAGAGGTCCCGCGCATTTAAATTGTAACTTAAATTACAAAGATTCGCATTGCATTCCCATAGTTTTCCACAATTTATCGGGCTACGACGCGCATTTTATTACCACAGAAATAGCTACAGCGTACGAAGGACGTGAAGACTTAAGGTGCGTTTTCACTCATGTCGAGATGTAGGCGACATCATATATCGGAGTCGCCGACATCGTATATCGTAGCCGCCTACGTCGTGTAACGTGGTAGCCTACGTCGTGTAAGATGGTCGCCGACAACGTGTAACCATGGTCGCCGTCATCGCCGTTATCGTATATGTATTAACATAGCATATAAGAATTTTGTAAAGTGAAAGTTAATAAAGTAATAAGAGTATTAAAAAAGTATAAAAATATAAAATATAAAATATAAAAAAATATAGAATATATAAAAAATATAAAAAATATGGAAAGGACAAGCGTAAGTAAAAAAGTAAATCTGTAAAGCGTAATAAATATATATAAATATAAATATAGACAAAAATATAAATATAAATATAAATATAAATATAAATATAAATAAATATATAAATAATTTTTTAAAATTAAAAAAGAATAATAAAATGTCGGTAATTGTTTAGGAAGACGAAATTCAGCAGTATTCCTGCGGAGTGTGTGGTGCTAAAAATCTGATCCCTAATGAAGAAAATGAAATCGATCACGAATGCTTAAATGGTCTTTCAGTATCTGTTGATTCAAATTTTGTTATGCGTCCACGAATAGGTATATGTATAATAATAATAATATTTAAGGGGGTAGACAACCGGCCTTGACAAGCGAAAAAATAGATTTTTTTTAAGTTAAATATTTAAGAAATAAAGAATTCTGAGTTAAATATTTAAGAAATAAAGAATTCTGAGTATTTGAAACTTTGGCACATATAATTCTATATTCTTTTATAATTATTTAAAAAAAATTATTAATATTAATAATAACAGGAGAGTTATTGGTAATGGAAGAGAAGCAGTTCAGTAGCTGGTAATGGACATGAAATTTCGAAAAAACGGCTCCAACGATTTCTTTCAAAAATTTTTTATAAGTTGTTGAAAACAATATCTAATTGTAAGGATGTGTCGGAAACAGAATTTCGAAAAAAATTGTTAAAAGAAAATATTTTATTTGCAAAAAAGTGTAAAATTGCATTTTCTCTAATAAAATTGAAAATGCAATTTTATACTTTTTTGCAACTAAAAAATATTTTTAAAGAATTTTTTTCGAAATTCTGTTTCCGACATATCTTATTAGATATGGTTTCAACAACCTATATTAGGTGCGCAACTAAGTTTCCGGGTTTCACACATAAATGGCACCAATAACACATGTACTCGACTTACATGTTTGAAGTTGTCTGAAGTTATAGCTTGGACATCTGTTAACAATAACCAGTCGTTATACCAACACATATCGCAACGCAAAAATATTTTTTCTAACAACGGAGATGTCGAGTTTTGTGCCAAATAAACAGCATTTGCGTCCAGGACACCATCAAAACGCTGAAATAGGATCTGCTACCGCACCCGCCGTATGCGCCAGACCTGGCGCCTTCCGATTAGCACTTGTTCCGGTCGATGGCGCATGGCTTGGCTGGGCTACACTTGACCAATTTCGAAGAAGTGCAAAATTGGTTGGATAAATGGTTTCGGTCCAAAGACGCGTCGTTTTATCGTCGCGGTATTCATGTATTGCCAGAGAGATGGCGAAAATGTATAGCTAGCGAGGGACGATACTTTGAATAAACCATTTTTTGTATTTATTGATAAAAAAAACCCGGAAACTTAGTTGCGTACCTAGTAAAAGACTTTTAAAAGAAATCGTTGGAGCTGTTTTCGAGATTTCACGTCCACCACCAGGTACTGAACTGCTTCCCTTCATTACCGCAATAACTCCCGTTATTATTATTTTTTAATAAATTTTTTTTTAAATAATCGTAAAAGAATATAGCGAATTATGTGCCAAAATTTCAAATATTTAGTTTTTTTATTTCTTAAATATTTAATTTAAAAGAAAAAAGATAAATTCTTTGCTTGTCAAGATTGCCTACCCGCTTAAAGAATTTGGTATATTTTTTTAAAACTGTTTTTTTATAATTATCGAGCAAGTAACATTTACTTCGCCAGCAATTATAATTAATCAAAATAACAGTTAAGACTTGTTAATCGATCCAACTGACTATAATAATCGTCATGACAATACGACCATTGATTTGGTCAGATTAATCGCCAAGATGTTTCGACCATGGATTTTGGTCCGTCTAAATTGATGTAATTTTAATAAGCATTTTATTTAAATAATTAAATTTATTGCGAAAAATATTACCTCACCCTGGTTAAAAGTAATATTTTTTGCAGTAAATTAAATTGTTTAAATAAGATGCTTATAATATAAGCGTCAAAATTACATTAATTTAGAAGGACCACAAAATCCATGGGCAAAACCGTCTTAATTTATAATTGTTTTTTTTTTTTTTTTAAGTTGATCCAGAAACAAGCTACCTTGTTTCTGACAATGGAGAATGCGAAAAGATGGCAGAAGATATTAATGAGTGCATTAATAAAGTAAATGAGCATTGTGGCAATTCGACGAAACAAAAAAAATTTTCGGTTTTGGACAAATCTAGATGTAAAAAAAAACTTAAAACAGGAGAAGTAGACAATGTCATCTGGACGTCCGAAAGTATCGCACACCTAATTCAATTAGTAAAAAATAATGATATTATATGGAATTACTGCATTCCTATGAAAGAAAGATCAAAAAAAATAAGCATTGCATGGGGTTTTATCGTGGAAGACTTGAAAGGTAAGACCTAAAAATTTATTAGAAACTAAACAATTTTCTAAACTAAACTGAAATGTGCTCTCACAATATACAAACTCGCCTTAATTCTTTAATAATTTTAAATATTTTAGATACATTTCCCGATATCTCTTCTTTCTTTAATCCAATTGTGGTTCAATCCAAATGGAAAAGTTTGGTTGATTATTTTTGGAGAAAAGTAGCTTCACGTCCAAAAACAACTGGATCTGCTGCCGCTGCTCCCGAATCGTGGCCATATTTCGAGAATATGACATTTCTTCAAGAAATACAAACTAAACAAAAGTAGTAATTCAAATCTGTAAAAAATAATTTTTATCTTATAGATTATTATCTATTTCAGGACTATTGATAATTTCCCTGAGGAAGATGAAGAAAATAAAACTAATGAAAAAATTAGAAGAGGAAGAACCAACAAAAACAATAACGGCATCGAGAAAATAGCGTCAGCTTTAACCGAATTGGCAAAGGCACGGTCAATAATTCCACCTCCATTGCCCGCTCCTTTACCACAATACACTACGCAGTCAAAATTGACTTTGAAAGAAAAGAAAATTCGAGATTTTCTACAGTTAATGGAGTCTTTGATGCTGAGTATACCCGATGCTGATCTCGACAATGTGCTCTTCAGTATCCACGAAACTGTACATAAAGCAAAAAAATAACTGCACAGAAATATTTAAAAAAATTATGTATACTGCGCGGTCTGCGCGTCAATGATTCCTTTTCTGAGGTAAGGGGCGAACACAGAAATCTGGAGACGCTATTATGGTTATTTCTATTAGTCTATTACTAGAATTTCTGTATGTTCCCCCATTACCTCAGGAAAAGAATCATTGACACGCAGTGTACGCAGTTTATTATATTTCAATACATGTTCATTTATTTATTTTTACTTCCAACAACATGTTACAAATTATTACAAATTATTGTAATTGTAATTATTGTAATTGTTATTACAAATTTATAACAAATAAAAATTGTTTCTTTGAAAATAAAAAAATGTGTGTGGAAAAAATCTATTTTCTTTAATTTAGGTTTTTTAAGTGTTTTTTTTTCTAGTTAATTGCATGATTATCGATAAATTTGGTGAAATTGCCAAGGTACTGCTCCTTCATTGGCGAAAAACTCTGTGAACTTTCTTCGTACTTGTAAAGCTTCTCGACATAATACAGCTTGATTTGGTTGATTTAAATTTTGAAATAAATTATTTTCAGATGTATCATTTCGCCAAATACCTGGAATTACATCGCCATTTCTTGTTTCTCTATCTACCATTGACTTGCAAAAATATGTCGACTCTTCCTTTTTTATTAAATAATTATGGAGACATATCGTTGCTTTTACAATAGCTTCAATTGTTTCTACATTTGCGTCTATTGTTCTTCGAAGTATTCTCCATTTTGCAGTAAGAATCCCAAATGTATTTTCAATAATTCTTCGAGCTCTCGATAAACGGTAGTTGAAAATTCTTTGATCAAGTGACAATTTGTTATTTTCAGGATAAAGTGTCATTAAATATGTTGTCAAGGGAAATGCTTGATCTCCAACTGCAACAAAGTGAAGAACAGTATCGCTGTCCAATACAGATACCGGATTTGGCACTCCCATTCTGTCTTCTTCAAAATATTTTCTCATTTTCGATCGTGAGAAAATACCACCGTCGCTCTGGCGCCCAGTAGCTCCAATATCCAACATTGTAAATGCGTAACGATAATCACATATAGCCAACAACACTATACTATGAAATCCTTTGTAATTATAATATTCAGAACCAGCACCCGCGGGAGCCTACAAAAGAAAATAAAACAAGATATATATATATTTTTTTTAAGTCTCGAAACTTTTACCTGTATGGGAATGTGTTTTCCATCGATTGCACCAATACAATTAGGAAAATTCCACTGAGATTCAAATCCTCTTCCAATTTCTTTCCAATCTTCAGTTGTTGGCAATTCTAAAACAGATGCTCGTAATTTATTCCATAATGCTGTACATGTTTCGAAAATTATATTGGAAACAGTAGATTTTCCCATTCGAAATTGGTAAGACAATGAAACCATACTGTCTCCAGAAACAACATATCTGAAAAGAAAAGAAATACATCGCAAACTGACATGTAAATTAAATTATAATTAAAATTATTATATCTTACAATTATTTGCTGTACCTTAGTGTCAAAGCCAATCGCTCGCCAACAGATATAGGTCGACGTGCTATGGTTTCACGTGTTCTTTCAATGCTAGGCCCAACTAACTGAACCAATACTTCAAAATGTGTTGCTGACATTCTGAAGTAATTGGTAAACAATTGTCTATTCGTGAGCAGCAAAGGAAACAACGAAGCATAATTACCATGTACACGACGACTCTTTACTATTGGAGACTCCCAATATCGTTTCTTTTTATATGGTTTTTGTTTTTTTTCTTGCAAATGTTCAATTATTACAGGCATTACAAGCGTTATTGCTTTCTGTAATTTTCTTCTATGATTATTTACAGAATTTATATAATTGCCGTCGTGTTAAATAATTTTTATGTTTTGATTCATTTATTTAATCAATTAATGTTTCAGCGGCAGTTGTCGACGACGTGCGTCAATTATGGATAATTTAACACAAACATATTACGACTGGTACTGCAATTATTTTCTTCATCTTCCTCAGGGAAATTATCAATAGTCCTGAAATAGATAATAATCTATAAGATAAAAATTATTTTTTACAGATTTGAATTACTACTTTTGTTTAGTTTGTATTTCTTGAAGAAATGTCATATTCTCGAAATATGGCCACGATTCGGGAGCAGCGGCAGCAGATCCAGTTGTTTTTGGACGTGAAGCTACTTTTCTCCAAAAATAATCAACCAAACTTTTCCATTTGGATTGAACCACAATTGGATTAAAGAAAGAAGAGATATCGGGAAATGTATCTAAAATATTTAAAATTATTAAAGAATTAAGGCGAGTTTGTATATTGTGAGAGCACATTTCAGTTTAGTTTAGAAAATTGTTTAGTTTCTAATAAATTTTTAGGTCTTACCTTTCAAGTCTTCCACGATAAAACCCCATGCAATGCTTATTTTTTTTGATCTTTCTTTCATAGGAATGCAGTAATTCCATATAATATCATTATTTTTTACTAATTGAATTAGGTGTGCGATACTTTCGGACGTCCAGATGACATTGTCTACTTCTCCTGTTTTAAGTTTTTTTTTACATCTAGATTTGTCCAAAACCGAAAATTTTTTTTGTTTCGTCGAATTGCCACAATGCTCATTTACTTTATTAATGCACTCATTAATATCTTCTGCCATCTTTTCGCATTCTCCATTGTCAGAAACAAGGTAGCTTGTTTCTGGATCAACTTAAAAAAAAAAAAAAAAACATAATTATAAAATTAAGACGGTTTTGCCCATGGATTTTGTGGTCCTTCTAAATTAATGTAATTTTGACGCTTATATTATAAGCATCTTATTTAAACAATTTAATTTACTGCAAAAAATATTACTTTTAACCAGGGTGAGGTAATATTTTTCGCAATAAATTTAATTATTTAAATAAAATGCTTATTAAAATTACATCAATTTAGACGGACCAAAATCCATGGTCGAAACATCTTGGCGATTAATCTGACCAAAATCAATGGTCGTATTGTCATGACGATTATTATAGTCAGTTGGATCGATTAACAAGTCTTAACTGTTATTTTGATTAATTATAATTGCTGGCGAAGTAAATGTTACTTGCTCGATAATTATAAAAAAACAGTTTTAAAAAAATATACCAAATTCTTTAAGCGGTTAGGCAATCTTGACAAGCAAAGAATTTATCTTTTTTCTTTTAAATTAAATATTTAAGAAATAAAAAAACTAAATATTTGAAATTTTGGCACATAATTCGCTATATTCTTTTACGATTATTTAAAAAAAAATTTATTAAAAAATAATAATAACGGGAGTTATTGCGGTAATGAAGGGAAGCAGTTCAGTACCTGGTGGTGGACGTGAAATCTCGAAAACAGCTCCAACGATTTCTTTTAAAAGTCTTTTATAGGTTGTTGAAACCATATCTAATAAGATATGTCGGAAACAGAATTTCGAAAAAAATTCTTTAAAAATATTTTTTAGTTGCAAAAAAGTATAAAATTGCATTTTCAATTTTATTAGAGAAAATGCAATTTTACACTTTTTTGCAAATAAAATATTTTCTTTTAACAATTTTTTTCGAAATTCTGTTTCCGACACATCCTTACAATTAGATATTGTTTTCAACAACTTATAAAAAATTTTTGAAAGAAATCGGTGGAGCCGTTTTTTCGAAATTTCATGTCCATTACCAGCTACTGAACTGCTTCTCTTCCATTACCAATAACTCTCCTGTTATTATTAATATTAATAATTTTTTTTAAATAATTATAAAAGAATATAGAATTATATGTGCTAAAGTTTTAAATACTCAGAATTTTTTATTTCTTAAATATTTAACTCAGAATTCTTTATTTCTTAAATATTTAACTTAAAAAAAATCTATTTTTTCGCTTGTCAAGGCCGGTTGTCTACCCCCTTAAATATTATTATTATTATACATATAGTATACCTATTCGTGGACGCATAACAAAATTTGAATCAACAGATACTGAAAGACCATTTAAGCATTCGTGATCGATTTCATTTTCTTCATTAGGGATCAGATTTTTAGCACCACACACTCCGCAGGAATACTGCTGAATTTCGTCTTCCTAAACAATTACCGACATTTTATTATTCTTTTTTAATTTTAAAAAATTATTTATATATTTATATTTATATTTATATTTATATTTATATCTATATTTATATTTATATATATTTATTACGCTTTACAGATTTACTTTTTTACTTACGCTTGTCCTTTCCATATTTTTTATATTTTTTATATATTCTATATTTTTTTATATTTTATATTTTATATTTTTCAATACTTTTTTAATACTCTTATTACTTTATTAACTTTCACTTTACAAAATTCTTATATGGTATGTTAATACATATACGATAACGGCGATGACGGCGACCATGGTTACACGTTGTCGGCGACCATCTTACACGACGTAGACTACCACGTTACACGACGTAGGCGGCTACGATATACGATGTCGGCGACTCCGATATATGATGTCGCCTACATCTCGACATGAGTGAAAACGCACCTTTACTCCTAATCACAAAAGAAAAATACATTTTGTTTATAAAAAAACGTTAAAAGTACCGAAGATAAAGATAAGAAAACTTGTATCAAATTGCGATTTATCGACTTATACAAGTTTCTCACCGCTAGTCTCGACAAATTGACATCTTATCTCAGCAAGGATAAACTGCAAATATTACAACGCGAATTTTGTAAATTATCCGCAGAAAATTTTGATTTGCTGACACGAAAAGGCGTATTCCCGTACGAGTACATTGACTGTGTCGAAAAATTGGAGGACTTGTGTTTACCACCGCGCGACTCGTTTCACAGTTCATTGACAGATGACACCGTATCCGAGAGCGATTACGCTCACGCCGTCAACGTCTGGCAGCGGTTCTTCATTCGAACGCTCGTGACTACAGTAATTTATATCTCAAAACCGATGTCTTACTGTTGGCCGATATCTTTGAAAATTTTCGCGATAGCTGCGTCGCGAGTTATGGACTCGATCCCGCGTATTATTACACTCTACCGGGTTTTACGTGGGATGCTATGTTGAAGCATACACATATTAATTTCGAACTGCTCACCGACATTGACATGGTCATGTTTATGGAACGCGGTATACGCGGCGGTTTAAGTCAATATTCAAACAGATACGCGCTGGCCAACAACATGTACATGCAGTCGTACGATCCATATCGAAACCGTCGTCGTACCTGATGTATTTCGACGTAAACAACCTGTACGGCTGGGCAATGAGTCAACCATTGCCATATGCAGATTTTCAATGAGTCGACAACGTAACGGATTTTAATGTTATGGATGTCGCGTTGGATTCCTCGATAGGCTACATTCTCGAAGTCGACTTGGAATATCCGCAACATCTTCACGACGCGCACACTGACCTACCGTTCTGTCCGACGCGCGATAAACCACCCGGTAAGCGGCAGGACAAGCTCCTCGCAACATTATACGATAAGAAACGTTGTCATACATTATCGCAATCTGCAGCAGTGTACTTGTCACGGTACACGTCTCCGTATATCAAAGATTTACCGCATATTGAAATTCGCGCAATCTCTATGGCTTCGCGATTATATAGACCTCAATACAAAATTTAGAACATTGGCCAAGAATGATTTTGTGAAAAATTTATACAAATTGATGAACAACGCTGTGTTTGGCAAAACCATGGAGAATGTGCGCAATCATGTTGACGTGCGAGTCGTGACTCATTGGGAGGGTAGATATGGCGCGGAGGCAATGATAGCAAAACCAAATTTTCATAGTTGAAGCGTCTTTTCGGAGAATCTAGTAGCAATAGAAATGCGAAAACTCGAGGTGAAGTTTGACCAACCAATCTACGTGGGTACGTGCATCCTCGATATATCCAAGACATGTTTGTATGAATTTCATCACGAGTACATGTTACCGTTGTATTGCAACAAGTGTAAAATCACGTACAGCGATACGGACAGTCTCGTTTATCACATCGAGTGCGACAATGTGTATGATACCATGAAGCGCCACATTAATAGATTTGACACTAGCGATTATGCGATCGATAATGCGTACGGTATCAAACTCGCCAATAACAAAGTTCCGGGCTTGATGAAAGACAAAAACAACGGTGCGATAATGACTGAATTCGTCGGGCTTAGAGCAAAGATGTACGCCTTGCGAGTGGACGGTAAGAAAGATACGAAAAAGGCTAAAAGTGTTAAGAGTAACGTCGTGTGTAGCCAGGTGGATAATGTTCGACGATTACACGCGGTGTCTGCGCGATGAAATTGAAATGACGCGACAGCAGACCTGCATAAGGTCCAAACAACACGAGGTGTACACAGTGCCCGAAACGAAAATAGCTCTAAATCCGTACGACGATAAGCAATATATTATACCCGGTTATACCAAAACGCTGCCATGGGGACATTATAAAATATCATTGTAAATGAATTATGTGAATTATCAAATCCTAACCACTTTACATAAACCTCATCTCCCCTTTTGCGCAAAACTTTTTCAACGAGATACACGTCGGGATTAGCAACGCGATGTAACTCGTATTCGTAGAAGCCGCCGGCGATGGGTTTTCCGCAGAAATCTTCCAACAGATACGTCACAGGATTAGTTTTCTGCACTTTGACGATTCTAAACACCTCCGTGGTCCAATTTGGCGTGTATCCTTTGTCGAAGATTGTCTTGAATTTACTCACGCGTACCGAGTCGCCCAATTTGAATGGCGCGGGAACAGCGATCTTTACGTGGCTGTACACCGTTGTTAGGAGCTTGTCGCCGATCGCGGGGGTAACATCGATGGGTCGCATGCCGATAGTTCGATGCTTTCGCGCGTTTTAATCCGATACGAGACCCGGCAGCGAGTCGATCCATTTATAATTTCCATTGAGCGTAAACATTTTTCACATGTCGTTCTTGAGCGTGCGATTGAATCGTTCGACGACCGATGCCTTCATTACGGAATAGGTCGAATAGTGATTGATATTATGTTTCTTCAAGAGTTTCTGCACGTTGGCGTTGTAAAATTCTTTTCCCTTGTCAGTCTGCAGATTGTTCGGAGATCTTCCGCCGTCTCGAATTATTTTTGCAATCGCCGTAGTAACCTCGGGTCCGCTCTTGGCCTTGAGCGGTACGGCCTATGCATGCTTGCTCAACACGTCGATAACAGTGAGTATGTAGTGGTAGCCTCTGTTGAATCGCGTGTATGGACGCATCTCGACCACATCCGCCTGCCACAGGTCATCGTATCCGCGCACTATGACGCGTCTTCGCGAAAAATTTCTTCTCGCAGGAGCGTGTAATTTTTCCACCAGCCACCGTTTCTCAGCTGATTGCTTTTTACTAGCCATGACGATGGCGCGCAACTGACGCAGAGATCAGATGCGCGTTCTTATCTATTTGCGATCATTTGCAATTACATTTTGAATCATCTTTTGAAGTTCGTTTAGGGTAATTTGCACGTTATTCTGGAATGCGGTCATTTTTCTCTCGATTTTATCCTGCCGATTTTTCAAAATTTGCACGCTCTGCTGCACGTAACGTTTATTGGCGGCAACACCATCATCTACAGGCGGCGCTATCCGTCGAATCTTGCGCGATTTCGCGTCAAAGTCGGTGGCGACCATGCAAAGAGCGTTGTCGCGCACGTAATTTCTGATTAATCCGCTCCATTAATAGTACGGTTCCGCACCGCCCTTTCCGAGCGATATACCAAAACTTGTTGATCGGCATTTCGATGTTGATTGAACGGATCACTGTCGCGCCATTTAATTTATAATAAGTCCAGCCTCGCGAAGTTCCTCGATAATCGACAGGATCTCGTTATCGTGACCGGTGTGACCCGCTAGGCGCGAAGCTTCGAGCAATCGGAGACGATCTACGAGCTCGTTGGGATCGTCCCAATAAACATAGTCGATCTTGTTGTCGTTTAATGTTATGGCACGCGGTATACCTTTTCCAGCTTTTTTACACGAAATCGACGATGCAATTATATGGTCGATGTTGTTGCCGTTTAATGTCATGGCACACGGTATACCTTTTCCAGCTTTTTTACCCGAAATCAACGGTGCGATTATATGTATGTACTTGTATCCCCTGTTGCCCTTTATTTGAGTGAGCATCATAATTGCGTTTATGAGCATTCGTCATCAACAGAATGTTCTTGTACGCTTGCATATCGTCCTCCGTGTAGATATCGACATTGGGATATTTCTTAAAGATCAACTCGTAAAGACCGCGTGTGCCATTGTATCGTATGCCGTCGATAATTATCTTGTCTGCGTGGTTTACGTCAAAACGTTTATTACCGAGCATCATTCCATCGTTGCTAAAATAAACGCCGTACTTGGTGTTTATACCGCTTTTTTCATCGTCGCTCAGAACTGCCCCGACGTACTTTTGGCTCAATGGACCCAATTCATCTCGTAACGTTCTTGACCCTCAGGTGTTTGCAACTTCTGTCGAACGGACTTCACGAGTGGGTCATTCGTGGTTTCGAAAACATCTTCGTTTGCGAGTGATTTGAGCATTGCGGGTTGTACGGAAGGTGCAAAGGTTATCAGTGGTTCATTCAATGGACCTTTCGATCGTTTCGCTTTACGCGGTTGTAAAATTTTGGTTATTTCGCTCAAATTAGATGGCACATTTATCGATCGTTTCAACGTAACCGGAGTTGAAACCATTATAGAGTCGTTAAACAAGGCGTTTGGTCGTTGTCGTTTGAGCTTCGGCTCTTCGTCTTTCCACGCCGTTTCATTCTCAATCTTTGACACATCAGATTCTTTGCTAACGGTGTTTTCGGCAATCTGCCTTAGAGGCTCGATGATAGGTTTAAAGTGTCTTTCCAACGCGATATTTTGCTCCATTTTACCAGTTTTCAAGGCGTGATACTTTTTGCGAATCGAATTGCTCGTTTTCGCAATTTGATTTGCTATCCTCTCGCGCTCTCCATCTGACCATTCGAAATCGCGCTGTCCTTGTCTATCACCACGAATCCATACTTTTGTTGCCAACACGTATGACACAATTTACTGAAATCATCGTAAGACATATCTGTGTTTACGTGATCGTTGTATATGTGTTTTAGATTGGTACCATCCTGTTGTGGCAGCCGGCGTCAGCCACCAGGAAGTCGCTGAAAGTACTGGAGACATTGTACGACGCGACAGGTTAAAAAGATCGATGCAATCTGTCAAATTGCAATTACTCCGATTTGTTTGACAGGACTTCGTGTCTCCTAGCAACCGGGTTTTGCAAAAAGTCGCCCATAGATGGATGTCGTAAATCGTATTTTAAATTCTGTCGTGAGGAAATATAAAGGCGTGCGGTTTTGAGGAAATTCGGCGATTCGGCGAATTGTCCTGGCGATACATATACAGGTCAAAACGCCTCGTCTTTTGATTCCTTCTTCCTCTTGATCAGATTTTCGCTGTCAAGAGGAAGGAGGTTGCGCGCGTCGCAGCCCCAGGCGCTAATCGCCCAGTGGAAGGCGCTAGGCCTCTTCCTCCAGGCGCTAGTCGCTCAGTTTCCGGCGCAGGACGCCTGGCTCACGGCTCCAAGCCGTCGTCTGCCGGCGCAAGGCGCCCTGCTCCCGGCGCCAGTCGCCCAGTCTCCGTCGCTCCACCGACTCCTAGCGCTAGTTGCTCTTCGACTTCCTGCGCTAGTCGCTCGTCCCCCGGCTTAACGCCGACTTCCGGCGCCGGTCGCCCCACCGGCCATTCGCCAATCCTCGGCGCAAGTCGCCCAATCCCGGTGGAATCAACAACGCCGAAGAGGAAACGGCCATTTGAAATCGGGACGTCGACGCCAGATTCAGGAGGGTCTACGCCGAAGAATCCGTGGGTTCTTTCACCCCTGATCTCTACGCCTCCGTTATCACCCATCATCATGAGGACTACTGAAGGGACGCAGACATTACAGCAGGAGAATCCAGATTCCTCGACGCAGAAGGAACATCGAGAAAAACAGGATTCGTCAACGCAGACGGAATCATCTGGATCCATTCTAGCAGAGAAAAGGGAAGCAGCAACGCAGACCAAACAGCGTGGAGGACGAAGACAAAGACGAGGACGACGCGGAAAATAATTTTGTGAAGCAAGAAATATTTTGCAAAAATGTTGTAATGCTCAAAAATAATATAATTAAATATGTTCAAATAAAAATGTTAAAATAAATAACAACAAAAAAGCAACAACAAAAATCTTAGCGATTATTTAATCGGACGACGTTACGTCCAAACTGTTTAAACATAATCAATAAATTCGCGTTGTCGCGTATAAGATGGTATCTTCGCATACGTCTGACAAAGATAAAAAGAGTCAACGTCCGCGTGCCGGCCCATTGCAAAGTATTCTCTTATCGTATCCTGCATGTCGCACGTCACGTCATCAAAAATAAAAATAGAATTCGGGAGCGCCTCGCTCGGCGGAATAACGTCACTGTTATTCGAGAACGTAAAGTAGCCAATCTCTTCTATCGGTGTTAGTATATTCTCTAAATATCGATATTTCGATTGTTGCAACGATTTCGAGTACACATACACGTTCTCGAAACGTACACCGTGCGGAATTTCCAGCAAGCTTATCAAGACGTTTGTCTTGCCGCGATTCGACGGACCGCAGATGATACCGCGTATAGAAATCGGTAGCATGCCTCCATGTTTGCGTACTTCTTTCGTTAACTGCATCCTATCGTCAAAGTTTGTCACTTTGATCGTCCGCGATTGTCGTACGAACCGCATTTTACCTCCCCTCCACAACGAATGAAAAACAATATCGAGAAAGCTGGCCTATTTATAGAGGCGCGTAGAGCTGAGATGCTTAGTCGTTAAAATGTTTTTGCTCGTGTCGGATAACAGCGATATTTACGATTTAACCGCCGAGCAGTTAAAGTAAATACCAAAGGTCATTCTACTACGACAGTTTTATAATTACATAGATTACTTGTGGGATAAGCTTCCCGAACATATCAAGGCAGATTTGGAGGTTCAGCAATATCGGCGCTGTTTAATACATTATAATTTGCCGTGTCAGCAAACGCACATCGACGGTCCGCCGCCGTTGATAAAAAACTGCGGCGAATGCCGCCGAAGATAGGTCGAGGTCTGTTGAATCGCGCGATAAACGCGCTTCCGATCGAATTACATATCCCCGGCTATCAATTTTGCGGTCCGGGAACTCGTTTAGAAACACGATTGGCAAGGGGTGATCGGGGTATTAATCTATTGGACGCAGCGTGTCGCGAGCACGACATAGCCTACTCGCGTAGCAACGATCTCGCAGAACGACACGTGGCAGACAATATACTCGCCGCGAAAGCGCGAAAACGTGTCTGTTTGAAGTTGAAAGAGAAAGAGAGAGAGAGAGAGGTTGTTTTGGTTTTTTGCGGCCATTAGTGGCAGTTGTAATACGATAGGTCGGGCCGCGCATTCAACGTAGGCCAGTGAAAAAGGCGCGCAAGCGGCGCCGACTACGTTGCGTCCCAGGCGGCGAGGCGCGAGTTTACCGCGCATGCTTGAGCATGTTGGGAGGGGCGCGCAGCCCGGGCGAGCGAGCATTCGTCTCCCAGACATCGTGCGTGATACATAAGTTCGAGTCGAATACGTAATTGCATCATCCTTTCGCAGTTAAGTTGCGAGGTAGCCGAGATCTGCCTCTCCGTGTGCAGTAAAGAATATAATTGTTGATCATATACGAATCATCTTGCGGACAACTATTATCGTCGCAGAAAGGAAGCCAGGGAGATACGTCCCGGTAGGCCATACCGGCACGTGAAAAGCTAGAGGAAGGAAGCCATTTTCTGGAACGTTCGAGAAAGCCTTTCCGTGCTTGATACTAGAAGTCATCGAGAAACTCACATATACTCAAGGTTAAACTTATCGAGGAACTCAGATATACTCAAGGTTAAACTCATCAATTCCGAGGTAACCGTTTGAGCACGAGCGTTAGAATTTCACCTAACGTTACTCAAGGGATCCGCAAGGGATAATTAAACCCCTGACGGTTACAAATTTGCCACTTGCTAAACTCAGAGAGCAAGTTAACTCATTGGATTGTGCACAATTTATTTCGAGTCAATTGTATAACACTGAGCTCAGTCTAAGAGTCCAGTAAATTAATTATTTCTTTAGTAGCAACCATTTTATTTACAAGGAAAACTTTACTTCTTTTTTTTGTGCTATTGATTCATTATAATTGATTATACAATATCTTTTATCGTTTATTACGTTAATTTGCGAACATTCGTTACATTCACTTGTATTACGTACTAAATGAGAATGCGTTCTTCGCGAAATATAAATCGTTTCAGGCGTTGTAATAAAACTATCGAGTAACCGTTTTCGTGCGTTGCTATAAAAGTTCTTACTCAATTACTTTATATTATTCTACTAAGTATTTTGCGAATCCTTAATTATCGAATATTACGTTTATGCTTTGGTAAATTAATGTGTCAATCAAAAACCGAAGGCCTATGAGTATGAGAAATCAAGAAATTCTTATAGTTTATTTTTTTTTACTGAATACATGATTTTGCTGGAAATGAGCCGTTCGTTCAAGAACAAACGTCTATATCATAAATCGTAAAAGGCCGATTAAGAATATTCATTATTAAAACTAAAAGATTGATACATTATTTCAATGACTGTTTAAATTATGTTTGCATTGAATTTCATGTTTTAAATGATTTACGTGAATAATTAAATAATCCTTTCTTTGATATTACGTAATTTGTTTTACTTTGACTACGTCAAGAGAAATTATGAGCTTACATATTATTACCATTCCTTTTATAACGAACCTGATTACATAACAAAGAGATGCATCAGTGAATTCAAAATATATTTTGTCATAATTTAAAAAAAAGGACTGTTCTATAATAACCATTTATTTGTTCTTTTATGCATTTATATTACTCATATTGTATTTTATATTACCAATGTATAATTTTGTTCACGAATACTGGGAAGGTTTTAGGGCCCTTCTCCTATGCAACAAATGTTGGTATTCTTTGTATAGTTCTGCCCAATCTAAACTTTTCTGAATTACATAAATCACGAAACGCAATCTTTCTCTCTCACCAAACGGATTCTTTTTATTTGTTTCTTTTTCATCAAATTCTCGAGTTCAGGCTCGTGCGCGAGCTTGTGCAAACAGTGTCACCGCAAACGATTCGACTCTCGGAAAGAGAGCTGCGGCTACAGCCGTCTGTAGTGCGATTCTGTAACTCGTTATGCGTCGTTATGTGCTCATAACGACAGTTGCGCAGCTTTTTTCTTATATAGTATACCTGCGCAACTGTCGTTATAAACACATAACGACAGCATAACGAGTTACAGAATCGCACTACTGGGCGGCCATGAAGGCTAAAACGAAACTCGGTATGGGTTTGGAAACGAAGAAAAAGAAAAAGACCAAGCGAATATTTCCGGTAGCGAAACGCGGCGATATCCTACCGATCCTGCCGTTATTAGGAGTTCTCGGCTTGTTGGTCGGCGGAGCGGCGGGAGTCGCAAAGGCCGTGAATGATAACAAAGCCGCGCGATGTCAGCTGGAAGAGATGCAACGTCACAATCGCGCCACGGAAGGTCACAGACTTTATCTCGCTCCGTATAAACGCGGACGGGGAGTTTTGAGAAAAAAAACGTCGAAGAGACGCTAAAAATCCCCAAGGGTGTAACTACCAATGTACAACTGTAACAATTGGCAGAACGTATGCGCATTCCATATTTTAGAGGTATTTTCATGCGCGACTCGCTACCGATCGGCGGTATACGTCGAAACAAGAGCGGTATCGTGAATTTGGATAATACTGAGGGACCGGGTACTCACTGGGTGGCGTACGCGAAGAGGGGAGATCGTGTCATATATTTCGACAGTTTTGGCAATCTTCGACTACCGAGAGAATTGGCGCAGTATCTAAAGAACAATGTAATAGAGTACAATCGCACGCCTTATCAGCGATACAATCAGAGCAATTGCGGACAATTGTGTCTGCGTTTTCTACAGTCGGTTGACAATCAATTTAAAGACCGGCGTTACGCTGTTTAATTTCAGTATTCATTCAAACATGTCACTGACATTTACGCTCACCGGCAAGAGCAACATCCTCGCGGTAAGCTACTTTCCCGCCGTGGATTTGAGCGACGGCGATTACGAAGCTCGGTCTGACAGATTTTGAAACTTATCACACGATACCGAATGTAAATTCGTCGAATAATAAATTCTACTATGACGACGACGACAAGGAGATTACCATTCCCGAAGGATCGTACGAACTGCGTGATATAGACATGTATCTGAAACGTGCTCTTTTATGGGACCAATCCAATAATGTCTCGACAAACGAAGATGAACCGCACCCATTGATTATTATTCGTGCTAATAACAATACGATGAAGAGCGAGATCAAGTGCGCTTATCGGATAAATTTCACAAAACCGAACAACATTGGATCGCTGCTGGGATTTTCAGCGAATCGCCTGCTGGAGTCGCGACAATGGCACGAATTGGATGTTCCGCTAAATACCATCAACGTAAACATCATTCGCATAGAGTGTAACGTGACAGCAGGTGCATACAGCAACGACAAGTATGTGCACACGATACACGAGTTTTCACCGAGCGTGCCTCCAGGATATAAGATATCGGAATCGCCGGCACAGATCATTTACCTTCCGATCATCATACGGAGCATTTCGGACTTGACGCTTTGCGTCGTGAATCAGGACGGTCGATTGATTGATTTTCGCAGAGAAGAGATCACCGTTATACTGCATGTACGAAGACGACAGCGATAACGTGAGATGCTCGTACTGAACGAAGCTGAGCAGATGCAACAGACGAGAAACAAAATTAGAGAGACAATCCGATCTCCAAAGAAGAAATTCACTGCGTCGAACGTTGAATTTTTGAAATCATTGGGTTTCGTCGTACGAAATGGCTAATATCTTAAACATTGGAGGTGAACCGATCTTTGACGACAACGTCGTCAAGATTGAAACACACACGTACAATCTGTACGCCAATACAACGTGGCCAACGTTTGGACATAACGATGAAATAAAAATACCCATTTTTATGTATGAGCACATGCGCGCGATCGGCCAATCAAAAACGAGTATAGCGCGAGAGCTTGTTCTCAGTTAGTTTTTAAGTCGCCGGTTCGCGGATGTACTGTCTGGCGGTTACGAGCTCTGTATCTTCTGATATTGTAATAAAAGTACGTTATCCTATACGAGCAATCCATTCTGTCTACCGACTACTGAACCCTACCGACGAAACGTTAATCGCAAGACGTAAAACCCATACAACAGCAGGATTTATACACATTGCCGTGCGAGAGCTTTCTCTACGTTGAAGGAAGATTGACGATAAAGAGAAAAAATGAGTCTGTGGCAACGCTTGCGAATAATTGCGTGGCGTTCATGTTTGATGAAATTCGATATGAGCTCAATGGCATGGAGATTGATCGCAACAGAAACGTTGGCATAACCAGTACCATCAAGAACTATGTATCGTTTACAAATGACAAAGCAAAAATTATGCAAAATGCTGGATGGGATATTTTATCCCCGGAGGGATATTTCAACTTTTGCGTACCGCTCAACACATTGTTGGGCTTTTGCGAGGATTACAAACGCGTGGTTGTTAACGCTCGTCACGAATTAATTTTAATACGAGCGCGTAGCGATAACAATTGCATTGTAGGAAATCCGGCGACGGAGCCGGAAATTGAATTGTTTAAAGTACAGTGGCGAATGCCTCACGTCACATTAAACAAGATCAATAAGCTATCCATGCTACGGGCCTTGGAAAGCGGGCAATATCTTATTGTTAGTTTCCGTTCGTGGGATCTGTATGAGTACCCCATATTGCAGAGCACGACCAAGCATTCGTGGGCCGTCAAAACGGCAACTCTGCTGGAGAAGCCGCGGTACGTCATCTTTGCGCTGCAGACCTGGCGCAAGAATATCATGTCGCAAGATGTTAGCGTATTCGATGACTGTAACTTGACCAACGTGAAATTTTATCTAAATTCTGAATTTTATCCGTACGATGACGTGAATCTGGATTTTGGCAAAAATCGATACGTCGTCTTTTTCGATATGTATGCGCGTTTTCGTAAAGCTTATTACGGATGCGACTACTTCGATACGCTTTGCACCGTGGTTACATTCCTGACAAAAGAACCTTTTGTTGTCATTGATTGCTTGCGACAAAACGAATCTGTCAAGAGCGCCACCGTGGATGTGCGAATAGAATTTGACTGTAAAGAGAATGTACCGGCAAATACTACTGCCTATTGTCTCATCTTGCATGATCGCGTAATTGAATACTGTCCGTTGTCGAACGTAGTGCGCAAAATATCTGCTGATATTGCAACATAAGCAGAGTAAAGCCGTTTATTTAAACAGACAAATTCCCCGGGGGTTGAAGCCCCGGGGGTACAGTAATAAAAATACAGAAGATACGGTATACGGCCGCACGCCGAATTTATTTAATAATATGGGCGGGGACAAGAGGCCCCCCCCCCGCCAGTGGGTCATCGCAAGGCGGATTGGGGGACTGCCCAATCGCGATCGGTATACAAATATAAAAATATCACGGCAAATGGCCCCTGGGCCTATCACAGATGGATGTATGTCAAAGGTTAAAATTGACCCAGGGGCCTGCGTGCGGCATATCTTTAAGATAAAATTGGTCTTGTTACGCGGCACATTCACACTCGCATAAGATACAATAAAGTTTTCGCGGTATTCACACTCGGAACATGTAGGTCCACACGGATAAATAATAAGAATATAAATAACAAAGAAAAAATAAGACGCATATTGCGGACAGGACATCGAATATATACAATAAAAATAAATTACGCGGCATTCACACTCGAAGACACATAAATATCACGAAGGACTAGAAAAAGAAGAGAAAAACTTAGAGCCGCTCCTACTCGTTGGTGGGCCAACGCCGGTGAATTGCGCGGGGCGGCGTGGCAAGCACCCCATCAGCGGAGGGACGAGGAAGAGCAGCGTACTGGCGCACGCCAGACACATGCTCCTCGTAGATGTCCCTAGACCAGCGAATGGTATCCGAGACAATGAGGCGGCGCATCATGGTCGCATACGCGCCGCCAACGCGCAGCGTTCTCAGCACCTCCTCATTGGCCGGATCCCAGGAGCCGAAGGCGCCGACGACAAAGGCCGTCACGACCACACGGTACCCCTTGCGCTGGAGCGCCTCAGCAAGGGGAGAATACTTGGCAAGTTTTCTCTCCCTTGCGTCCTTGAACCCCTGCCAACGGTTTTCAAAGGACACCGTAACGCCGCATATGACGACACTCTTGGAGGGCTCGTGCCTGATCACAAGATCAGGTCGTAGCCCCTCAAGTTCCCCCTCGACGCCCTCGACCCGCTGGTTTACCCGTACATCTCCCGGCAGCCGACAAGCCTTCCAGAGGCAGTGCAAGACGGCGTCGTGCCTCATCTGTATGGCGGCAGAATGGACGCTGCAATGATTTAAAACATGGGGAAGGGTCTCGGCTGCCCCCCCGCAACGCCGACACCTTTTGTCCGGCTCCCCCCAACGACGTGCACCGTTAAGAGGGAGGACATCCAACTTGGCGCAATGGATAAAGCGCCAGTCGGCGAAGCGGGTGAAGCTGCCATTACGGGCAAAGTGATTGCTCGCCCTCGCTCGCAACGACACCTCGAACACTTTCCCCTGATCGGACTTGCTTAACAGCAGGTCTGTATAATATTCTATCACAGCTGAGCGCAAACGATGTACCACCTGGGAGCGAGCTCCTGGTGGCATTTTCACCATCGCGCCTTTGGCACCCCTGCATATCACCATCATCTCCTCGGTAGCTGCACACTATTCCCACCGGAGCGACAATCTCTCGGACTGTCTCCGCGCGGCATTCCGAGCCCTCGACCACAGTGAGCGCTCCCCGCCCTCTCGCATCCGACCTTCGAGCGAACCCGAGAGGAAAGATGCGAGCTCCTCGTTACTGGGAGGATGACCGATACGCCTAGCTGCAACCTTACGCAGCGACGCCCACGCGAGCCCTCTGACTGTCCCATCGCTAACCGTAAGCATACGGAAAGCGTGCGCGACGGACAGGACGTCCGCGAGGTCGGCGAGCGGAAGCAGTCCACATTCCCCCCGGGTGGGAGGGAGGTAAACTGGTTCCGCGCTTGTGCACGCTGCGGGAGATTGAGCCAGGCCTTAGCGGCCCTCCGGACCATTTTGTCCGCAGCTATCAATGGACGCTTCTCCACTGCGGCCCCCCGAAGCAGAAAGTCTAACCGCGGCAACAAGTGTGTTGCAACGACTTCGACTCTCTGCCACGGGGTAAGCAGGGATCGGTCTACCGCCCGAAAACCCCCGAGCAGACCATCAATGGTCTGAAATGGCGTAGCGTTGACCGAAAATCCAGTCGGGACACCAAGGTGGCGATAAGACTCGCCCTCCGCCAGATGATGAACAGGCTGTCCCTGGATTTCGAACGCTGTGGGCAGAACCCTGCTGCCCGCCCCCGCACCGACGTGCAGGGTAGCACACTTAGCAGGGTGAACTGCAACCCCGCCGACAGCGCTGCGTCCTCTACGGCGGCAAGAAGCCGCCGCATTCCCTCGGGCGAGTCGGCAACGAGTGCAATGTCGTCCGCGTATGCTAGGATGTTAAAGCGTGAGCCCAATAGTTCCAACCCCGCATCGACCGCAGTGACTGCACGCAGTACTTCGTCAATACCGAGGTCGAAACCAATCGGGCTCCACGGACAACCTTGCCGCACCCTCGAGCGAACAGGGATAGGCGCAGTGAGCCCGTCGACCGTTTGCACCCGCCTGGAGCAACCATCATACATGGAATTCCATACATTAATAATGCCCCCCGGCACCCCGGCGCGAACGAAAGCGCGGATCGTCGAATGGGGGATCGACCCAAACGCATTGGAAGGATCCAACCACCCAACAACCACCTGCCGCCGAGTCTTCCGGCAGTGCGTCAGGATCTCCTGAAAGACGAAGTTGTGCTCATAGCACCCCTCGTCCCGCAAGAATCCCTTCTGCGCCGGACTTAGTTTCCGAGACTTGATCACCCAATCGGTCATACGATCGGCGATGAGCGCCGCAAAAAGCTTGGGAGTCGTGTCTCTTAGCGCGAGAGGGCGCCAATTATTTAAATCATTCCGGTCGCCTTTTTTATAGACCAATACGGTCTTGGAGGTTTTCCAGGACGCGGGGACTGCCTCGAGCCTGAGACACGCATTGTAACTTGCGGTGAGGAGCCGCATGCCAGGATCCGCTGCACGCAGGTTACGGTAAGTGATACCGTCGGGACTCGGCGCAGAGTTCGTCATACACCGGACCCGACGATCCACCTCCTGCCACGTAAAGGGATCCATAAGACAGCAGCATCCTCGCCCTGACTCGAGGGGTCAGGTTGCTCCACTTCTACACCAGGGTCGCCCAGATCCTCCCCTCCGCAGTATAGTCTTTCGAAATACTGCTGGACCCGCTCCTTCGGCACTTGGCAGAAGTCAGCGGGCCCCTGCAGCACCTCTCGGACCGCTTTGCGTCGGTTCGCCCTGTACAGAGCCTGAATGCGGGTGGCTTCGCGCACCCAGCCACGACGCCTTTCTTCCGATTGCGAAGGAGGGCCAGCCTTTTTTTTTCGCAGGGGAAATGCTTTACGCATACCTCAGCCCCGGATTAGGGCCGCGGTTATGTGGGACTCTCCCGTATGCGGGCCTACCCACTAAAACTCCTGCGGGTGTTTACCTCTGGCACTTAGCTGAAGGGTGCCCGGGAATCGCTGAGCAGCATGCTTCCGGGCACCCCCCGCACCGTTAATCCCTAGGGATGGAGAGGAGGTATCCCAATTGGGAAGTACCTCTCCCCCCACAGTCTCAACATTTTTGGGAATCCTTCCTACTCCGCGACGGGTCGGGGACACCACCTCCGACTCCGTCGCCCAACTCCTGGGAGGCATCAGGGAGGTGGAGCATTATCCTCATTCCACATCCCCTCCCTCTCCCCGGCCGATGCCCGTGGTGCTACGTGCGCGGCGCTGGTGCGCGCCATGCGCACGCACCACGGGCGACGGCCCTCCCTCATATCCGGATGCTATCACGGGGGGTGGTGTGGTGGGGCGGGCGAAACCAACTGTGTACTCCGTCGGTCTTTGGGGCCGGAAGCCGCTGCGCGCGGCTTTTTAACCCGGCTAAGCGCCCGCCCCACCTCCCCGTCATCCGCTCTCTCCGCGGCGCTGTAGCAGTGCCACGTTGTCGCGCAGATGCACTGCGCGATCCGTACGCGGTTTACGCGGGGGCCCCGGGCGGGCGCGGTTTGCGCCGCGCCCACCGGCCAGAGGTCTCCCGCCTTTTCTATTGGCTCGGGGGGGTCCCGGGCGGGCGCGATTGTCATCACGCCTATCACCCGGAGGCCCCCCACCTACCCCGTCGCCTCTAAAAGGCGGTGTGGGAAAGGTTGTGGCGGCGGCGGCTGGCGCCCCGCCGCGGGTACCACCCCCTTGCGCTCCCGCTCGGCCTGCTCCTTCCGTGAGATGACGACCTCACAGAAGGAAGCAAAGGCTCTCCAGTTCGCCTCCCCTCCCAGCATCGCTCTCACGATCGCCGGGAAAGAGAGGTCCTGCCCTATTTGGGCCTCGAGCGCCGCGCGCTCAGTTCCCCACGCCGGACACACGGCTAGCGTATGCTGGGCCGTGTCCAGCTCATCCCCGCAGTGCTGGCACTGCGGGGTGGGGTCTCTCCGGATCCAGCACAGGTAGTCACCGAAGCACCCATGCCCGGTGAGCACCTGTGCTATCTGGAAGGAGACCCCCCCCCCCCTCGACCGCTCAAGCCACTCGCGAAGGAGCGGAGCGACCGCCACTGTCCGATTGGACAGCCTTGGGGCGGCCAATTGCTCCGCCCACCTCGCGAGCATGGCCCGTTCGGCGCGTGCCTTTACCGCACCGCACACGCTAGGGGCGAGCACGTCACCTCTACCCCTCGCTTCCGCGTGGAGCTGGCGCATGCGCTCGTACACAAACGCGTACGATTCCGCGACCAGCTCCAGAGGCGGAAGGCCCGTGAGGACCGTGGCCGCCTCGTACGACACGGTGCGGTAGCACCGCGCCACAGTATATACAGTAGCGTAACTCTCTGTCGGCACTTTTGATGTTAGCGTGGATGAAAATAAACTGCACATGCGCGTGCGAGGTATGTAGTAACCAATCAGAGCACCGATAATCTGTCTCATTTCCTCTCACTGTTATAAGTCTGTTTCTCTTTCTAATTTATTGTTGCGTGTCAGACGCGCGTGTTTTGATTGGGATAATGTATGGAGACGCATGTTTGACGTGCGTTATAACGCGCAGAAACGCATGCATAAACAACAAGGGTTACATTTGAGATAGAAATAAAACGTGATGTTGTAACCGGACGGTACTACAGGAGGCACGAATCAACGCTACGTGTCCTTAGAAATCAACGGTCGCCACTCGGTTTGACCTTTGAACCACCGAGAAGGTAAGTATCGAACGATCTCTCGAATCATTAATTAGACTAATTCTCTTCTTTTTTCAGGTTCCTGCCACCGCTGGATCATCGCCGTCATCGATCAGGATCAACGCTGCCACCGGAATCCAGGATCAACGAGGGACTTCGAGTGATCGACGCCAATGGATCAGGTGAGTAGAAGGTAAGTCCAATTTAATAAATTTTCGAAATCTTTTACGAAAAGGATGTTTAATTTATTCAATTATATTGATTTCCAGTGTTGGTTGTACACAAAACTTTAAGTCACAAAAGATGTCGGACGCTCGGATACGTGGGCACATACGCCCCGTTTATCTACGACGCACGATCTTATTTCGGTCTAAAAAGGCCGTTCGTCTTTGTAAAGACGACAATTAACGCGTTCCGCGGGCGTTGCCGGTTGTTACGAATGTTGGCGAGCCGTAATTATAGCACTTGTATGACGATCGCGGTGACTTAGCGCGACGAAACAGAGCGAGTTGATTACGTGTTACACGCTCGAACTTCTCCGACAGACTGCCTCGAGCCCTCTTCTTCTCTCGGGCTCCCTACCTACGGTGCTTTTTTCCCCCACCACAGGGTATTCGGTCGCTTTCTCCTCACGGTAATTTTCCGCTCGCCGCGTTAACAATGGTTGTTTACGACTTTCGGGTCGACAGGTGTGCGCCAGATGTTCGCCGCTACGCAGTTACAATATATGTTGCCCGCTCCCCGCTGTGCCCTATGTCCGCGGTGGAAATTTCCATTCGGAGTACCATCCATTCGACGTCCGGAGACGGACCCCGGGTAGTGGTTTTTCAACTCCCACATTCATCGACCCACGACGACGCCGACCCGCGCGCACGACTTCTCCTTTGTCCCTTTACGCGACCCCGGGTCGACTTCTCGGAGAAGATGTCTGCGTCGCGATCGCGACCTCCGCCGTTGACGGCGACCCCCTGGTCCCGCTTCGGCGGTCCCTCTTAGCCCGATTCCGAGCTCATTCCCCGTTGACGACGTCCGGTTCCCGAGTTCCGGCGACATGTCGCCGTATCTCGCGTCCGGGCGATCGGACATTGGCGGCGACCCGCTCCCCAAGTGTACCGGGTCTTATTCGTCGTGACCCGCTGGTCTTTTCCCGCGGATGACGCTCGGTTACCTACTTGACCTCCCGGTGGTCGTATCGCGCTGTCCCTTCGGGCCTGCCAACGACGCCGACCCCTCCTGACACTTATTCCGTACCTGGTACGATGCCTTCCGCGGGTTTTCCCCGTGGAAGATGTCCAGGTCGCGAGATGGCGGACGGTTCTGCAACTTTGTCGCCGGTCGCTGGATTTTGTCGGCGACCGGATATGGACGTTCGTACGGACTTCCCTGTTAGTCAGGGATGTCTTTTTCCCGGGGATGACTCACCTGGGGCGAGTTCCCGGACGGTCCGCCATTTCGTTACCCGGCCGACGGGTCTCACCGGGACCCGGCTTCGCGGTCTCGGCGAAGTGGCCCCTGATGTCAGGAGTGCTCGACTCCCGTAGATGACGCCCCTAGCGCAAGTTCGCGGACGGTTCCCCCTCTCCTGTCCGCGTTCCCGCACCGCGTCGCCAACCCCGTATGCGCGACTTGCGGGCCCCCTGCTTTAGTCAGGGACGTGTGCTTTTATCGCAGTGCCGTCGGTTCAAAAGTTTCCCGACGGTCCGCCATCTTTTTTATCTCTGGCCAGATTTCGACTCTGACCCGCGTGTCGTACTTCGCGGATCTACCTCGACGATCAGGACTGTTCATTTAACGCGCGTGTCGCCTAGTTACTATAAGTGCGGACGGTCCGTCCGTTTCGCTCTACGCCGTTTTTTCGCACCGTGGACCGTCACGGTTCGTCCGTAATACCTTTTGTGAGCGTCCCGATCATTCGCACGGTCGCCTCCCCTGTCTCGCAAGTGTGAGCGAGCTCAGGCCCTGGCGTGCCGCCGCACGAGCTCCTGTACCCGCGCCGTCGGAATTGAACTCGAAACTGCGTAACTGAAAATAAAACACCCTTATGTCTATTCGTGCGCCGGATGCGGTCACTCTCCTTCCTCCTAAGTCGTCAAAATAAACGAAAACCAATCGATAACGGCTGCTGCCGGTGACCTCATCCTCGGGACGCGAACGCTTGACTTAATACTAATTGGGACGTGGCTCCGCCTCGTCCACCTCCGAACCACTGCTACCCTCCGGGCTCCGGAAGGAGACCGTGGACCCGTGGTCCTCTGTGGCGGGTTCGCCCCCGGTCATTTCCTCGTCTGCCATCGCCTCGGAAGCGCGCGTCTCCGCCCCCGGGATCTCCGGGAGCTCGGCCTCGAGCATCTTCACAATCTCCCTGAGCGCACTCAGGTCAGTTGGCATTTCGATCTCGTCCATCGGGGTCAAACCCCGCTCCCGAGTCCCCGGACTCTGAATCAGCGAGACCGTCGCCTCGCACGCCGGTCCCGGCGCCTCCACCGTCTCCCCAATCGGCACGGCCGCGCCGTCCGGCTCCACCCGCTTCGCCAGCAGACGCACTGCCTCCTCCGAAAAGCGCCGCAACACCACCTTCGGTGCCTGGGGATTAGTAACGCGAGCCGCGCTTGCGTACGGTCGCAATGTACAACCAGACGCGCGCTATATATTTATTTATTGGCACTATATATTTTTTAATTATATATATATATATATAGGTTAGGTTGTAACCGGGCCGAGGAGTGATACCCCCCTTATTATCAAAGGTGTGTCTCCGACACGGTCGACACTCGATTTTTACCCGACAAACCGAGAAAGGATTACTTCGGATAATCTGAATTTTCCAACCTTTATGACGCCCCGCTGATTCCTCTTTCCCTTTTTCTGTTTCAGGTCGCCCTTCGCCGCCGGATCTAGGATCGCCGCTGGACCAAGCACCTCGGACCGTCTCTGGACTGCAGCTGTGCACCGCCGACTTCGCCCTGGACCTTCGCTGGACCGCCTTTTGGATCTCCCCGAACGGATATAGGATCGCCGACAAGTAAGTATCAGGATCAGGTACGTATGTCTTATAGGGAAGTTGACCGCACACGAATGAATTTAAGTACTCTGATTTCTTTTAGATAATAAAATATAATCTATTTTATTCTATTTTTAGATACAAATTTTCGTGACAAAGTCTTTAAGTGTTAACGCGTCTACCGCGGGATGTTCAACGCCGAGAGTCTAAGTTTCTATCGCAAGACTTTATAAAACCGAATCGACTGTTCTCTACGAGGCTCCGACGAAGAATTCCTCGATCTCTGGGTTCTGCTCCGGCTCCAGGCCTCCGGTTGCATCCCCACTCTGGTATGGCTCCGCCTACCTTTGGGACATCTGGGGCCCAACTGTGGCCTACACTTGCTTCCCAGATGTGATGCTGTTTGACTTCCGCGTTCCTGGGCCATTGTCTCGTTGGGCAGGTGCTCCCCGAACAAAAGCCCCATTGTTCGACTTATTCGTTCGCTGTTTGTACATTCGAATAAATATTCTACGCAGCATTCCATGTTCCAATATCCTTGGATTTAATTTATTAAGTTATACTTTATTGTTAATAAAGGATCTTTCTGGAAAATGGAACTTCGCGTGTACATTAATCATCTTAGATTTTAATACTATGGATATTTGATGCACCGCGTCGTGCTCGCCCGCGATCGCTTCTCAATTCCTCGCGTGGTATGGCCATTAGTCATTTGCCGTATCATTTCGCTAAATATTTTATGCGGTCTTGATTATTAAGCCCTCGGTGATTGCTTGACCGTTGTGCGTTCATCGCTAACCTATCTCCGTCGCGCGTTGGTAATGCTCTAACGCCTCCCCTACTTCCGGTCCGCTGACCGTTGATCGCGGCCCGCTCCTGGCTACGCTTTGGAGTCACTATCAGCCTCTATTCGCCCCCGGGTTGGCCCGTTGGCTTCCGGCTGTTGCCGCGCCTCCGTGGTATCGCGACCTTCGATCCCGCGCGTTCGGCACGCCATTTATTCGTACGCTCGCGTCGGTCCCGCCAACTATTACGCGCTCGCATGGTTTGCTCGCTGGTGCGACCTCCCGTTCGCCTGGGTCGTTTACCATTCCGCTTGGTAAATCAATTTCGTTATTTACCCATCGCGCCTATCGATCGCCGGTGTCGGTGGTGTTCTCGCGACGCCCGCAATAATTTGGCATCGATAATTGGTCATTTGACCTCGTAGTTCGCTTGGTCCCCTTACCATGACACATGGTAAGGCGATCTTGTTACTCGTACGTTCGCTATCTCACTTATCGATGGCAACCCTCTTTTTGAGGTGTTCTTAATGCCCTCGCGTTGGAAATTTTTCGGTCGCATCGCTCGTTCGCCCGGTTCGCTTACCACGACATATGGTACGGCGATCTCCGCCCTCGCGCGCTCGCGATATCGGTTATCGGTGGAAATCATTTCTTTGAGGAGTCCTTCCTTCCCTTGCGTCGGTATTTTCCCGCTCGCCTTGGTGGTTCGTCCGTTACGCTTGCTACGCTCGTTATAAGCGCGCCTTTAGTCTGGATCGCGTGGCAGTGGTTCTCAATCCCCTCAGGATCTTTCTACTTGAGTCTTTCCGACTCTGAAACTTTTACCTATCCGTTATGTCTAGCCATTATTTCCTTTAAGGTTAACTTACGCTTAATCGGTTTGGTTCATAGGACCTGTTTTACTCTACGCCCGATTCCGCGTAACCTTTTCCCCTGACTTTTTCTTGTATCTCATCGGGGATGTTCAAAACAAAAGAAACTCCATATTTGTCAAAAAATAAATCTATCGCATTTTGGAAATCGAATCAAATAAAATTAAACCTTTTTATTCATTAAACAAAAGAAATCATTTTTTAAACAAACGTAAATAAACTATACACCGGAACATTATCGTGATTTGTATATCACAAAATAAATATCTTTATCCACGTAACCGCAACTACTCTGAACAGTGGAAAATCCTCATGATATATAGGTATAACAACATAAATTTCTTTTAATCATCGAAATCAAAATCATAAAAGGAAACCTTCCTGTAAACGAAAATCACCAAATTCTCGCGCTAGTCCGCCGACGAAAACTTAACTGATGTCGCGTTTTAAACACGCATATTCTTAAAATTATTGTCTTAGTCCTAAGTTATTTTATACATATGTACACGGTGAGCTAAATGCTTGCTCCGCGTCGCATAGCGCTCAGCCGCTCTGCCACTGTCGCCGCGTCTCGCTGTGCCGCTTGTACAATGCGCTTTTGCGCTTGCAACTCGGTGGGGCTGACTCGTCCGTCATTGCTTTCCACCGTTGTTACCGGCTTGCGCCCCTTCTACCCCTTTCGGCACTTCAATATGGGGTGCGGCAGGATGAGGTCCTCCATTATTGTGGGTCGCTTCTTCGTTGCGTCCTCAGTCGGCACAATTGCAGCCGCCGGCTGCAAGGTACATACAAAATACAGATAAATTTTAATAATTTGTATAGCAATTGTACAAATGTGCCATATTACTTCTTCGTGTTATACACGAGTTGTATAACACAAATCAATAAATTATTTATGCTATCAATATTTAAACGATCACAAAAAGAAATATCAAGGAAATATTAAGAAAATTATATAATACAACTTGTAACTTAATTTTATCTAATTCTTTTTATTCACAATGACAACTATGTATATGTATATAGATATATGTATGTGACAAATGTACGAACTGTCAAGTTACATGATTTCTGCAATGATAATTGCAATAACAAAGTAAACGAAATGAAAGAACTAATAAAAGTTAAATCTGTTACATGCCCGTTTAAAAAGCGGATAAAAAGTATGTAAATAAGTTGATGACTCGTGTTGGCAATATTCTGTAAAAAAAAAGAAAAAATATATATAAAAATTATGAAATAATAAAAAATAAACAAAACATACAAAGACTTAATTATATAAATAATACAATAATATATATGTAAATATCATGCAAATTAAAGAATAGTAAAACAAAATAAAAAATAATAAAAAGTGCATAAAATGTAAAAAAAAGTAAAAGAGAATCATAGATAGCTTACACCAACCAAACACATAGTAAATTTTCTTCTCCCTTTATAATGGCAGCTAGCCTCATCGGGACTAATGCGGCCAGATAGAAAACGCATATTAATATATTAATGTAAGTTAACAAAGTCAGTTCCAAGCATACATATATAAAATAGAAATTTTATTGACAAATATTAATACATGAAAATAAAAGAATGTCATACTAAATAAAGTTAAAAGTATACAATAATAAAAATATGCAATTTGTGTAAAACAAAATGTCTTGACTCCTAATATTCCTATACCAAAAATATATTTATTAATTTCTTGTGTCCAACTCAATCATTAGTCCGTACTTCAGTTACTTGATCCACTTCAGTACGAACCAAAGGAGTGGAAAAGAAAGTAACTTAATATATTTACAGTTAAAACTTTAATATTTAATACTTATAACACTGTATGTAACTATGAAATCTATTTATTATAAACATAGCATGCAAACAGAAAATAAAGATAAATTTAAATTATAAGTTGTTATTACCATGACCATAAACTGTTATAACATAAACACGTGAAAGTATATGCTCGCAAATACAATGTCACAATCAGTCATACACTTAAGAAATATAAATTAGTAATGGTGTATAAAAATAAAATTGTCTATATGTATATATATGTGCGTGCGTGCGTGCGTGCGTGCGTGCGTGTATATATTATATATGAAAGAAAAAACTTATAAATGTAAAATATTCAAAAGTTTTCTGTTTCTTTTACGAATACGTTTACATGCCTTATTATGTTGTTTTAAAGTATAATAAATGCGCGTACGGAAAAATAATTTTATTAAATAAATTGTTGGGAAATGTGGACACGGCGCTTCAAAAGTTACATTCTGTGCAAGTTGAAATAAATAGATACCAATGTTTTTTTAAAGCAATTACTTTCAAACGTTTTCACAAATATTTCCTCTAATTGATGGATATAAGCACAAAAATTATTATTTGGTAAATTTAATTTTCCAAAAGGATTTTCCTCTGTATTGTAAGCTCGGAAAGAACAAAACAAAACAGTATCATCTAAGACAGTCATAAATTCATTTACATAATCTGTACACGCTTCACACGTATGCATTTCTGTACATTTTTTAATTAAATATCCGCAAACATATTTAAAGGCATTGACTTCTGGTAGTTCCATGTTATGATAATCATGATTAGGAATATCTAAAATTACACGTGCCGTAGATGGAATAAATTCTGAGGAAGTAGACGGATTCGAACCTGACATACCAACTAAACTTAACATGCGATGATTATCCGCAGCACAATTTTGCGTATCTAAATGTTGTAACATCTTCATACTAAATAATTTTTTAAAGGCACGACTAAATTGTATCGGTGTCGGATTTACACAATTACCGCCTTGTTGTCTAACACAGCCAAAGAAATTTTCTAAGCAATCTTGATTGATTCTTCGTGTCCGAATATGTGGAAAATTATGACAGTTTAATTTTTCCCAAAGTTGTATCATGCTGTTGATAGTTATTTGCCAACATTCAAAGCATTGAACTTTTACACGAGATCCTTTGTCATTAATTACCTTAATAGTTTTTAAAAAACATAACATTTCTTTTAAAAATTCAATTTGTTTTTCGCTTCCTGTAAATACTTGCGCATATTTCTTTGGACTATTTAAAGTGGAAGAATTTAAAATATCGAATAATTTATCAAAATGGTCGATAAAATCTATTGTTCCAACTGCTGCGCTTGGAAGAAGGCCCAAGGACAAGTAAGTGCACATACCTGCACACATACAATTACTGAGAACTTGAACAGCGTATGGTACTCTCATTTTATCAAAATTACTTGGCTCGATATGCTTTTGAGTTAACTTTGGGGCCAATTTTATCCACTGTTTACTGTCTCTGTTATAAAATTCAATAATATCATCCCATGAAGCAACTTTGTTATTTCCAAATTGTATATTATGTTTCAACAAATTATCACGAGTTTTTTTCATTAAATGCGGAGTATCGAATATATATAGTACCTCATGTCCGTCAACTAAAAAGATT
The DNA here is from genome assembly GCF_030848805.1 of Temnothorax longispinosus. Taxonomy (NCBI): domain Eukaryota; kingdom Metazoa; phylum Arthropoda; class Insecta; order Hymenoptera; family Formicidae; genus Temnothorax; species Temnothorax longispinosus. Next base: position 11,833,308 of record NC_092364.1, read on the forward strand.
GAATTTTGTACAGAAATACCTAATTCTCGGGATAGTTGTGTAAAGTTAGATCCCATGTCCGAAATTAAAGCATGCACAGTCGCAATGTTGTAATTTACGTATAACATCAAATAGAATAAGTTTCAATACATTAAATTTACATGCATTCTCGACAAAACAAAAGCAAAGGGGAAGTTTCCAATTATCTTCAATGCTACGTGCCATAATAACTAAAACACTTTTTGCAGGTAACGGTTCTTTCTGATCATTACCGGTATCTTGAAAACCAATTATTTCATCTGAAACATTGTAAAATAAATGAGCTTGTAAACTCATTTCATCTATGCACAAAATGCAATAACGTTCTAATAGTGGCAATGAATTTAACTTTACAGCTAACACATAAAAAATTTTATCATTTATACCGGGTTTAATTTGCCACGTTTGTGTAAACTTATGTAGACTGCGTATGGCAGGTAATGCTAATTCTTTTTGAAGTTCTTTATAACATCGCGGACTTAGAAAGTATATAGGGGAGAGGAGGCTACCTTGTGACACAGGCAACGGTGTTACATTGCAATTATTTTGCGAAATGTACGTTCTATGGGCAATTTTATATGTGGTTATGCTTTATTTATGTGTAACTGAGATCATCTTTATATATAAAACAAAGTCGGGTTAGTTACACCATTTATAACTCAAGAACGGCTGGGCCGAATTTTTACCACAAGTATATGAAATAGGGGTAGAATTTTCCGGAATAGCAGAATAACTAATAAAATATCGAAAAAATTCACGTAAAAAAAAATTAATCTAGAAAAATATCCAAATACATAGAAAAAATACATAGAGGGAGGGAGAGAGAGAGAGAGGGAAAGAGGGAGGGGGAAAGAGAGAGAGAAAGAGAGAGGGATAAAGAGAGAGAGGGAGAGAGAGGAGAGGAAGAGAGGGAGGGGGAGAGAGGGAGGGGGAGAGAGAGAAAGAGAGGGGAGAGAGAGTCGAAAGAGGAAGAGAGGGAGAGAGGGGGAAAAAAGAGAAAAAGAGAAAGAGTGAGGGGGGAGGGGGAGGAGAGGTTGAGAGAGGGGGAGAGAGGGGAAAAAGGGGGGAGAGGGGAGAGAGGGGAGAGAGAGAAAGAGAGAAAGAGAGAGGGAGAGAGAGGGACTATTTGCGTGTCTTATCACTACATTCATTACTGTTAGGCGGTACGAAGTTCGCCGGGGCAGCTAGTATTAATCTAAAAGAGGGATTAACACAAGAAGTAAAAAAAATACAGGTAAGAATCTCTTTCGACCATACTTCAAAAAATATTTTGTCTCCTAAACTTTTTGTAATATTTATCGCTGCGGTGCGTATAACCTAAGTATGTACGCATGTATTTGTAGGTTAGTTTGTTACAAAACGTATTATATGCATTATAAAACAATTATAAGTCATCAAATATATAAATTTTGCAATAAATGTGTCCAGTGTTGTGTGGGGTACCTTGTGACATAAGCTTATAAACATACAGTAAATAGGTTATAACGTGATCTATTTTGGCTATGTCTATTTTGGTATTCTGCAGATTATAAGAAGATTGAATGTCTTTTCAAGATGGACAAAACGTCAAATGCAGAAAAAAAAAACAAAATTAGCAGAGCTAAGGTGGACGAGGCGACAATGAAAGCTGCAGCGGTGTTTCAAGTCGTTAAAGGAGATCAAAGCATTCGAAGCACAGCAAAATCTTTCAATATCAATCACATGACACTAACAATAAGTCGCTGGGTCACTAAATATAAAGAGGCTACCGAAGAGCACACTTTATTCTGCCTGTCACACAATACCCCATCAGTTGGGTAAAGTGTGACATTTTCCATATTTTTATTACATTGAGTTGTTTACAGATTACAATATTTTTTTATTCATACTAATACGTCTATTTTATTTCTAAAGATTCAATATAAATGCCAATAAAGTTAGTTTTTACAAATTTCACGCTAAAAACAAAAATGTATTGCTCCGAAAAAAAGTGTCACAAGGTAGCCTGGTCTCCCCTACCTAAAGCAAATTGTTTAAATTCGGAACTATACCGTCTTCCACGTTTGCTTTTAATTTGCGCATCAATTTGGGCAGATAACAATCGTGCGAAAGTCGGAGAAAAAAACTTACAGCCTAATTGACGTAGAATCTCATGGTCCTTAAGCTCCTCTTTTTCTGCTTTCTTCTTCCTTACAGTTAAAATCTTTACTTTCTTCTGAAGCCGTCTGTTTCTTTCGTCCAGTGTTTTTACTCTCCCTTGTAATCGTACAATGCGTTGTTGCAATTTTTTCTTCCGCGGACTTTCTTCTCTTCTTATTGTGCTACTGGACGTGCTCCTATACATAACATATACATATATTACAGCAAAAAACAGATAGTAAACCTCTAGAAAGAAAGTTCAAGTATTAATTACAATTTTAGAAATGTCAATAACGAAAAAATATAAAAATAAAATAAACCAAATATTTATTATAAACTCTTGAAAAACTTATACTTGAATATTAAAATTAAATAGATATGGTATTGATAATCTTATTTATTTAAAATTATCTTATATATGCATGTGTTCCTTATATGTATATGCAGACATATTAAAATAAGACAAATGTTTTTATAAATACAATTACTCTCACGTAATATTATTTATGTCTTGTTATATTAAATGCAGAATGCAATTTTTAAAAGAAAAGAAACATAAAATGGAATGTAATAAATTGTAAGTTTAAATCAAAATCTACAGACTGATTATAAAAAACTGTATAAAAGAAATAATATATTATAAAAACACATATGTATGTATATAATGTAAATACAAATACGTACGGCTTAGTAATAATATGGACATCTTTATCACATTTTGGCATCTGCTCTGTTATAGGCGGGAATGATTTCGACTGTAAGTCACTGAAACATACCATTTTAGTGTAATATTACTTTTTATTGCTAAATAAAAAATGTCTAAAAAAAGTTAATTATAAGAACAAAATACTATCTATAATAAAAAGATAAATACATTTTCAGGTATTTAAAGATGTTCTCTAGTCCTTATACTAGAGAAAATCGATTTTCTTAGGATTTTCTTGAAACTGTAAATATACGTTAATTTATGTGTGCTTTATGCGTGGTATAAATTTCAGTACCTCTTCCGGGATAAAAAATAAAGATACTGAGCCTCAAAGTTTCAAAAAAAAATTTTAAATTTAATTTTTTTTAGTTTTGGCATTTTTTCCTTATAGAACTCGATGAGAGGAGCAACTTTAGTCCTCTTGGCCAACCTCGTATCTCTTACCGTTTGGCCTGGAAAACCTTTTCATTAGTAAAAGTTAAAACTTTGAGGCTCAGTATCTTGATTTTTTATACCGGAAGAGGTACTCAAATTTATACCACGCATAAAGCACACCTAAATTAACATATATTCACAGTTTCAAGAAAATCCTAAGAAAATCGATTTTCTCTAGTATAAAGACGAGAGAACGTCCTTAAGTACCTATTTGTTTCCTCTTATTATAAAATATAAAGATTTTCTTCTTCGGGTAGCTCTTCAACCATCTTTTCATTTGTTGATGTTGTAATACATGCATTGCTATAAATTATATGCAATATCATTAATTATAATGTGTATTATATTATCAAAAATATTGTTTGATATTGTTTAATATACAATATACTATTGAATATAAAAAACTACATTATTTAGAATAGAAAAGATTATACATTATAAGATGTGTATGAGCTTACTTTCTTCCAAAAAATATTGTTGGTACAGCATCTGGTTGAAGATGAGCTCTACTCTTACTTATCTTATACCACTTTTCTTCAAAATGTAAGTGGCACAATCGATAATTGCGATGGCCATATTCTGCCCCATTGCTTCCAAATCTAATCTTTCACAAGCACGTATCCATTGCAACCATCTGTAAATATTATTCAAATTTGTAAATGTAAAGAAATATTGTAATAATATATACATATGCATGCACATAATATACATACGTTTAGAAATATCAAAATAGTATTTTATAATATGTAAATTTATACTTGTTTTAAAAAATAATAATTAATAAATGAAATAAAATCATTATACCTTTCATGTTCCTTTGAAAACCGAAAAAAATGTCGTTTTTCCACAATATTTTTGTTGCATTCTCGAACAACACACTACGCGCTTGATTGATGGGCCATTTTTTTTTTCCAGATTTTCCCTCAAGATTTCTTCACAAATACCTGCAACAAGGCTAAGACCAAAGTAGTTTTCTTTTATAAGAGAATCGAGAATCTGTACAATTTTTGTACAGATTAACTATTCTCCGTAAGGAAAATAATTTGTTCTCGGTTTTCTTGCACCGTTTACTAAACACCTGTACACTATTCACTGAGGACTTATCACTTCACCACTTTATCACTTTATTATTTCTCGCATCAGATCACATCAGATGTCCGTTACCGCCACTTTCTACTCAGTGCCAGACTAGAGTCAAGCTCAACAGGGTCTTTTTTCCCCGCTAATTTTTCCAAGCCCGTTCCCTTGGCAGTGGTTTCGCTAGATAGTAGATAGGGACAGTGGAAATCTCGTTAATCCATTCATGCGCGTCACTAATTAGATGACGAGGCATTTGGCTACTATAATGAGAGTCATAGTTACGACTGCACCGGGGGGTCTGGGGAGGCGGTTAGCCCCCCCAGAATCCTCCCCGTGGTCGGAGTGCGATCAACGTCAGCAGTACTTCCCTTCACGCTAGAATCAGAGCCGACACCGGGGATTTCCCCCTTACAGAGCCCATACCTGACAATCTACGTACTCCCGGACAAGCCGACCCTTCAAACGTAGGGGCACGGTTTCCCGTAACGCACTCATGACTCACTATTGTACCTGTGGTGTTCCCCAGGTAGCAGGGTTCCTGCAGCGGGCGTGATCCACTCGGATTAGATCAGCCCAACTGACAGGGTTGAGGTGCCATAACACCCCCATTATAGGTAATGCGCAACATAAGCTTCATAGCGTGACCCACACTAGGCCCCCTATGCCGCTCACTCGGCTATGCGAATCCTCTGCCCCTACGAGTCCGACACCATCTGGTAGGGCACCGATAGCCTCTCGGCGGGGCTCCCTACCCCCGTAGTACTCGTGTCGAGCGATCTTAGCTCACGTTTGACGAGTCGCCGTCGCACAGTGGGCCAAAACGGCAATCTAGCTGGACAAAAGTCGATTTTCGAAGATTAATATTTCTTAAAATAAACGATTATATTTTTAAGAAAGATATCTGATAGTTTTTTTCTACAAAATATTTACCATTTACACTTGTAGTTTGTGTTATAACAATCATTTGAATACGTCGTATAAATGTCATCTCGCAAAACGTTAAATCATTACTTTAGCAGCGCTTGAGAAAGAAAGAAGTATTCTGCTTATATTGAAGAATATTAAAACTTCAAATTAGATAAATATAGAGAAAGGTATTTCTGAGAGGGAGAACTTTTGTCCAGCTAGATTGTCGTTTTGGCCCACTGTGCGTCGCTGGTGCCATGCCCCCAGCTACCACGTAATCGCACAAGTCGCCCCGTACTATTAACGCGTCGCTCATCGGTTGCCCGGAGATCCGGGATTCGGCAGCAGTCGACGCGCCTTAGGAATATACGGCACGTGGTGCGCCATATACCCCGCTCGTATTGGGTACCTCCCACGCACGAGCACGCCGCGCTCGCCTCGCGAAACGCTACCCTGTTCAGTACTACCGGCTGCATCCGTTACCCAGCTGATAGGACCTGGGATTGGGCAGCAGCCCAGCAGTTTTATGGGTAAAGGGCACAGGGTGCACCGTTTACCCGCGCTTGCTTGAATTTCTTCACGTTGACATTCAGAGCACTGGGCAGAAATCATATTGCGTCAACACCCGCGAGGGCCATCGCAAATAAATAAATAAATTTATCCTCTACTTAATTATAAGCCGCATTATCCGCCGTCCGCGTCGTCACGCACACCCATATCACTCACTCGCACATCCACGCTGATAATCATTTAATATTACTCTTATCGCATTTTTTTCTAAATTATTTTTATTTATTGTTGTCCTTATTTATTTAAAATTTCGAGGTCTAGCAGCGCCAAGTTTTTTTACAAGAAAAATTTATGTATTTTAATAAAATATTTTTATTTTGTACTGTTACCTCTGTAATTCTTTGTGACCACTAAAAAATACACATGTAAACTTTGTATTTAAATATCTTGTATTCCCTTGTTAAATTTAAATAAAATTTTTCAATCTTATAAAATTGTTATCATACATTCTTTTCTAATTGACACAATGTAAAGATTTTTCAAAGTAGTGCAACAATTATTTTTTGAGGCAATATATATGTTTTTTCTGTAATTGGCGCTGTAATTTAAAGAGATATCATTTTTTTTTGTAATTGTAATAGATCACTTGAAGCGCGACTCTTCCTTTTGATAAGGTAACATAATTTTGTAATGTGTATCACTTAGGTTATAATTTTTCGGAAATAAAGATACTACTGGTTAGATTTTTTCGAGATTTTTCGAGATATAAAAATTACGTCTATCACTTGTTACTTAGGTTTTTTCGATGTATAATACTACCACTTTCTTTTTTTTTTCGAGGTAACAACATATACACTACTATGCGTGTACTTAACGCCTTTTTTTACCTTTTTTTTAAAAAAGGTAATTTTGTACGGATATCACGCCTTTTTGTAGTATTACGCATTTTATAAACAGTATGTACAGGGTAAAGCTATTCGGAGGTATAATACTACCACTTTGTTTTTTTCGAGGTAACAACATAACAGGGTAACAACATAATACATATACACTACTATACGTGTACTTGGCGCCTTCTTTTACCTTTTTTTTAAAAAGGTAATTTTGTGCGGATATCACGCCTTTTTGTAGTGTTACGCATCTTAATCTTATAAACAATATATCTTATAATCTTATAAACAGTATATACAAGGTATGAAGCTAAAAGTGTTACGGATTATTATTTCTAAAGAAAACAACAATTTAATATTTTGCTTAGTTTTTTAATAATAATAACCTGTAACCCTTTTAGTTGTACACCTTGTATATATTTTTTAATTTCAACATAAAACAATCGCAATATAGCATGATTAATATTAATACTTAAGTCGTTAACTCTAAAATTCTTTATTTATTTTTATTCGCGTGTCTTACTGAATGTTGTTCGCAACTGTATATGTTCAGGTATCGATATTTTTGATAATTACAAATAGACACCTGTAACACGTGTCTGAAATTTACCTGATTTGTTTATTTTTTTATTCCCTTTAATTAATCGCAAATTAATTCTATTTGATGAAAGCAATTCTGTTAAATTTCTCATACATAACGCATCGTTTATAATTTTCTATTAATTATAAATATTAAATAGTACGATATATATATATTCGTACTCACATCCTTGAAAATTATTTCGGGAATTCGAGCGAATGTCACAACTAGATAAAATTATCTTTTATATTTTAACAGTTGAGTAGGAACATATTTGAGTTGGCGAAAAATGATTCTCTGAAACCGCACGTGTGTGTAAATAATTCAGTAGAAAATATATAATCTTTATTTCAAAATACATTTGCACACTACGTACCAAAAATATATAATATGATAACGTAATTTTTGCTATTAAATTGATTGAATTTCAGAAAAAAAAAAGATTTAAAAGTATATAACTATGTCAGTCAATAAAGAGACATAGACGCAAATTGAATCATATATATTTAATTGCCTGCTCATTAAATATAAAGTGCAAACACATAGAAATTGTATATTTTTCTATACTTAAATGCAATAGGAAGAAATAATTAAACAAGTATCCTTGCATAGGAATATTATGCATAATTTTTACAAAACGTATTTGAGATTCGCGCAATTGAGATATATAATAAAATTAATAACGATTCTATAAATCTTAGGTATATGTTAATAATACGACATGATCTTTTTAATCATGAAACTTACAAACTAACAGAAAAAGATTCGTATCCTAAATGCCAATAATTTTTCTAATGTAACAATAATACTGAAAATATATGGATAGAAATATATATAATAAATAATAACATAATTAATGATATACAAGAGCTTTTGTCGCGCATATCGATTTTCAATAATGGATATTATAACAAATACGTTTTACGTTCATTCAAAAACAAATTATGTGTACACATAATAAAAATTGTATGAATTAAAATTATGTGTATACACATAATAAAAATGCGGAATTATTTTTGTCAGACATAATTTTAATTCATCCAATTTTTATTATGTCAAGATATAATTTTAATTCATCCAATTTTTATTATGTCTAGACATAATTTTAATTCGTCCAATTTTTATTATGTCTAGACATAATTTTAATTCAGCGAATTTTTATTATGTCATGACATAATTTTAATTCTGCCGCTAGGGAATTTTTAAATCGATTCTTATGAATCAAGCTTGAATTCGATGTCTAGGTGTCCCAGGTTGCCGATGACGAGATCCACATAGTGCGCTTCATAGTTTTCGGTATCCAGGTGTATTAATACCTTGAATTCGATGTCCACGTGTTCCAGGTTGCCGATGACGGGTTCCAGATAGTGCGCTCCATAGTTTTCGGTGTTCAGGTGTAATAATACGTTGAATTCGATGTCTAGGTGTCCCACGTTGCCGATGACGAGGTCCACATAGTGCGCTCCGTAGTTTTCGGTGTCTACGTGTATTAATACCTTGAATTCGATATCTACGTGTCCTACATTCAGATTTAAAGTTATTAATACACCTAGACATCAAAAACTACGAAGCGCACTATGTGGACCTCGTCATCGGCAACCTGGAACACGTGGACATCGAATTCGAGGTATTAATACACGTAGACACCGAAAAGTACGGAGCGCACTATGTGGACCTCGTTATCGGCAATGTGGGACACTTAGACATCGAATTCAACGTATTATTACACCTGAACACCGAAAACTATGGAGCGCACGATCTGGAACCCGTCATCGGCAACCTGGAACACGTGGACATCGAATTCAAGGTATTAATACACGTAGACACCGAAAACTACGGAGCGCACTATGTGGACCTCGTCATCGGCAACCTGAGACACGTAGACATCGAATTCAACGTATTATTACACCTGGACACCGAAAACTATGAAGCGCACTATCTGGACCTCGTCATCGGCAACCTGAGATACCTAGACATCGAATTCAAGCTTGATTCATAAGAATCGACTTAAAAATTCCCTAGCGGCACTTTCTGCCAAAAGCGTAGAGAACTTTCTTTTCCGGCAGCGGTGGTAATACGATGTAAGGATACGAAATCTCTCCAGATAAACATGAAGCAATTGACTCAATATATATTATATAATTATATACCTAATTTACCTAAATAGAAATCTTCCTCCTGACCGATAAGTCTATCGACCTAATTCCGAAATACGCGCGCGATATCGAAACTGGCGATACCTGCGCCGCCAGCGTCGAAAAAGTGAAAGTGACGTTTCTCTGATAATCATAATAATATTGAGATGAGAGCGGTCGACGTAGACGACGACGACGACGTATCTTAATAAAAAATTTTCACATTTGGACTTTGCGTCGCAATATCTCCGCTCGTAGGGCACGTAGCGGAATATTATAAGAGAAACCCCCCCCCTAATTGGACCCCAAGCTGTCGATCAAGCCTACTTAGAACTTGATCCGTTCACTCGTTATCGAGATCTCAACATCTCGAGTACTCGCAACCCGTCGCGTCGCGTAAAAGAGTCACGGTCGGTCTCGCTCCGCGTGTACTTGGCGCGAGACACTACCGTGTCTTTTGATTATTAATTTTAATTTTAATATTTTAATTTAAATATTAAGATTTAATATTTTATTTTGTTATCATATTTTTTTTACATATTACATATAATAGATATAATTTTTTTAAAGGTTTTTGGGATCCGGAGTTTCCGGATGAGACGTTATCATACACTTACTGACAAAATCTGATTCTCAAGGCTTCATTGCGACTCGTGGTACATAACTCATTCATTTTGACATCATAATCTTCATCAATTTGATGTCACTTTGACATCATTTTGACTAGGTTGTTTTCACCGGATAGTAGATTTTTATTTCAAGTCGTGGAAACATATTCCCTACTCATTGACAGTTACTCATTAATACAGTTCATAAAATTTGTTGATTTGAATCAATAACACTATGTTTGATGTTTTCCTATCTGGCTCTTTTTTTCAATTTCTATTCATTGTAACGTTTCAATTAATCTTTCCCTGCATTTTCCAATAGCTTAGTAACCTCCTCGAGGAGGCAGAAAGGAACGAGCCCTCAGTCTCAAGGGTACAAAGCGTATCTGAAGAATTTCCTCCCGGCATTGTAAGTATCTGATTTAAGCGATGCTGTTGTAATCCACTCGGCAAGCATTTTTAATGTAATTTCTCTCTTTCCAGTGTCGCGATTATCTTCTAAAAACCCAATTAGGGAGATCGCTTTTGGCGAAAACTAAGGAGCAAGAGATTGTTGAGGAGGACAGAAAAAATGCCAGCGTTTTGGGTAATCGATGGCATTCTAGAAGAAGAGCCTTCAAGACTTATTCAATCCGCCGTGTTCCAGCGCTTGGCCAACGAGCTGTGCGAGATATTCCCAGGAACGTCTCCTGCGTCTTTCTTTCTGACGTTTTTGCCGAGGACGCCATTTCAACACCAGAGAAACTTATCAGGGCCTCTCTATAAAGCCTATGTAAAGAAAAGGGATAAGTTTCGAAAAAGTGGCGTGTTGCCGCTTTCAGCAAGATTGGCGTCTAGCCGGTCTTCCAGCAAATCAACACCCACGTCGGGTAGGAGTTGAAGAGTCTTTGAAGAGAGCAGAGGCTCCGGACCCTACGTCATGTGAGTATACATTACTTATGACATCAGTCCTGCTAGGCTAGAGGTACTAGTTAATTAACTTGGAATTGTCCTAATTGTTTAAACTTATAATTCTCGCATCGTTTTCAGACACAGAACGGACCAGGACAGCATTAAACTTTTTAGAAACCAACGTCCACCCCTGGAAACCGGTGGAGGATTTTTGGCGAGCCACAGAAAAAGAGCGGAAGAGTATTCTTGCCGATGAGGGAATACTCAACTATTTCCTGAAGTTTTCAGCTCTGCGAATTCAGGAAGGATACAGACTGGTAAGTATTTATTGTACAGACATTAATATTACGGTAGAAGCACGGTAATTTTGTTGACTTAAGACAGCATTTAGTAAACACAAGCATAATATATCACTGAACTCCAATCTTATGGAAATTGGACTTTACATGATGTGAACATAATGCTTGTGTTTGTTAAACGAAGTTAACACAATAGTTTAAAAATTTTTTTCTTTTTACAGCTCTTAAACGATTTCACCAGAGAGTTTCCCGAAAAGGAGAACAATCTCTTCGCCAATATTGCTCTGGCAAAAGATAAAATAATAAAATTAGCCAAACTCAAGTTAGTGAAACTCTCCGATAAAAAGCTGAAGGAAAGCTACGAGCTTGTTCTGGAGAGTGCAAAAGGTGAGTCACATGATTCTTGATGTGCTCAATTAAGAGGCATTTTTACCACCCTGAATCAATCTTAATTTTTTGGAATATTAATCATTTTTAAAACGATACCTTTCCATATTTTTTCTAATGCTTGTTGGTTACACTTTGCCTTAAAGTCCATTTTTACTTTGTGTTTTTTAAGATTTTGTGCAGTTTTCACTTCAACCATATTTCTGCTACTACACTAATACTTCGAAACTTGCGTTACTTATTTTGTTTGTGTTTCTTTTCAGGGGAGGACCCGACAATTTGGAATGATGCACTTATCCTCCTACTGCCCCTTATTACTCCGCCGCCCGGGAACGTAGGCGGGAAGAGCGGCGCTAAAAAGACGGCAACGAAGCCGACAAACGTTGAGATCAGGGATCACTTCGTAACACTGATACACAACGACGCACACATTCAGGAAGTAGTAAACCTAAGGTAGGAGACTCTCCAATCAGGAGGTAAAACATTTCAGCCGTGTGTATTTGCCACGGGGGAATGGAAAGTGATTAACTCTGCATGGGTTGTCGTCGATGAAACGTTTTACAAATTTAATTCACTGATCGAGGCAATCGACGTAGCCTTTAAGATAATTTACGCTCTGCAAGCAGAGTTTCTCTTGAAAGCCAAGTCTGTTTGGAAGGTATTGTCATTAGCTTTCTACGACATTGGAGACAGGAAAATGGTAACAACAGGTATTTCTCAACTCCTGACAGATTTGGGTGTTAGTAATAAGGAGCCAATAGCTGGGCCGTCATCTTCAATCTCTGCCTCAGTTGTCATTACTCAAAGTCAGCAGTCCCTTTCCGACACACTATCTCGCCTATCGTCATTGAACAACCAATTGTTTCCTTTCGAAACACAACCCCTTTTTCAAGCTTCCTCGCTGAAGGTTAATGATTCTTTACCAGAGGATTTTTTATTGGACCCAAACGCCCATCTCACTCAATTATAATAAGATAAGAGCAGATTATATAACAAGTTATAATAAGATAAGTTATAATAAGATAAGTTATAATAAGATAAGTTATAATAAAAGTTATAATAAGTGCTTTTAAAAATGTTTGTTTGCTTTTTGTGCAAAAAAAATTACTCTGATTGCTTAAAGCTTATTAACCACATCCGAAAGTTTTGTCCGTTCGACAGAGGTTATTATTGTGGTCAGGCAAAATGTTTGCGGCACTACGGCACCCTTCGCAGTCTCAGAAAGCATTTACAGAAAGCTCATAAAGTGAATACCGAGAGAAGTGATCCCGATACCACTAGTTTTCCAGATTTAAGTGTCGATATTGTCGATAATGATTTACATTTACCTTTCTCTTCACCTTCCTCTCCACAAGAAAGTGTTGTTCTGGCCTTTGATTTTCTTCAAACTCAAATTTCCCTGTTCTTGTTCTCTCTTTATGGAAATGTGTTAATACCCAGGAATGTGGTCCAGCTAGTTGTAGACGAACTGCATAATATATTGTTGATTGATCTCGAGAAGGCAATTTTCATGAAGTTGAAAGAACTGTTGCCTCCGGACATTTACCACTAGGTGGCAAGCCTTGTTAAACCATCGGACCTTCTTATTCCCGATTCCTTGCAAAGTTTTGCGTCGGATTTTCGGCGCTTCGGTTACTACCAACAAGTAGGGACTCTTGTCCAATCCACTGAAGTCACCATTGGCGAAAGATTGGAGGGAAAGCGAACGATTTTCGGATTTTCAACAGTCCCTGTTAAGTGCACAATGCAGGTTGTAGAGTTAGGTAAAGTGTTGAAAATTTTTTTCTCTTTACCCAACGTTCTCAAGGAGACGTTAGATTACCAGGTTCTAATGAATCAGACCAGTGGTGAATCAGGCATTAAGAATATTGTTCAAGGTTCTGTTTGGACATCAATGAGAAAGACGTTCAAAAACGAGGTAGGCCTGCATTTTCCAATTGTTATATACTGGGGCGATTTCGAAATTGGGAACCCATTAG
>NC_092364.1:11847349-11873369 GCF_030848805.1 Temnothorax longispinosus
ATTTCGTTTGTACCTCAAAGGGTTCGGAAGTACAAATATTTTAAATTATTAGACCTAACGTTAAAACGGTAAATCCGCTATTTTTTAAGATATCGCGAAACGGTCAACGGGGTTCGACAGAGAATCGTTAGTACCCGTTTGTACCGCTTTTCATTTCGTTTGTACCTCAAAGGGTAAACAAATGCAAAGTAATTAATAAATGGTCAGAATTATCTTCGAGGTATTTTAATTTCATTAACGTCATTTGATAAAGAACCATTTGTGCCTTAAGGAGTAAATATGTACAATATGGTCAAAATTGACAGAAGTATATTGGCTATTTTAGGCGTGATCGAAATATGTTTACGATTTGTTTTTCTATCATTAATATTTACTTGTACTCCCGAACTATATATATATATATTACTATATTATTTCAATAGCAACAAAATACGGTTTTCGGTAACTTTCAACAATATAATTGAAAAGTAAAGTAATGATATTAAATTCTACAGAGGCTTAATACACCCTTGCCCTTGTTTTCAAGGAAGTAGAATGGAATAAGGTGAACAAGATTTTTTATACCGTTTTGGCGTAATTCGTAATAATAATCTGGTTCTTAAATATAAAAATAAATAATATCACGTGAGAGAGTATTTGACAAACGATTCAATCGCTCAGCTAAAGTACGATAGCACGGCTATATATCATAACATTGGCTGCCGGCGGCGTCTCGAACAGAATAGCATCGCGTTGTTGCCGTCGTCACTACACTGCCGAGAACGTCCTGCGTCGCACGCCGTTCGCGCTTGTTCCCTTTTCTGTGGTTTCATGCTACTTGCAGTGCAACCTGGCATCTTTAGATCTTATTCTTTTAAGATACAAACTATACATTTCAGTGATTTAACTAGTGAGACGGCGGGGAGTGGAAGCGCGTTCGGCTTACGAGCTGACTTCGGACAGGCCCGTAATCTAGCGAGACGGCGGAGAGGTGGAAGCGCATTCGGCTCGCGAGTTGACTTTGACGAGGCTTGATTTAAACGTATATTTACGATAAGTAAAACAGACGTTATTTGCAAATTTCGATTCACTTTTTATCATACATCTATCTTCTCGAATTCCGCGTATTACCCTTTTAATTTTTTTTCTATTTTCTGTTTCCGTAATACTCTTTTAATTCTGTCTCTTTTATTTTTTAATAGCGTCTATTTACTGTATTGAAAATTGTGTTATCTACATTACCCCTGATTCCCGTGACAGGGCGACTTCTATTACATCGTGCTTATTATGCTCGCATAGATTGTAAGCTTCAGTAACTTTCGTTTTCTATTTCTCTGACGATAAGCGGAAAATTTTACCAATTTAGAGATACAAGTTTAGTGATTAACTGATTCGCAGAAGAGCCGATAAACATGCCACGCGCAGCAAAATTTTCTGTTCGAAATTATTTTCGATTCAATAAAAGATTGTGATGTTTTTCGACGATAGCGGAGAACTAAAATCATTATCGCAAAGCGTTTGGAATGACGCAGTCCTAAAATGCGAAACGAAATATCGATAAAGCACATGTATTTATACATTTCTCCGAATGATCACAAAATCCAAGATATGCTGAGAGAATGGCATGGCGTTAGGCAAAATCTCGAAATATCAACTTCGAAAAAAAATCGCAGTTGTGACTCAATCACTCAAACTGGTCAATGAATGCGTCTCGTGAATTATTATCACCACTTAGAGCGACAATCACTAGTTTCAGGCGATGATTGGAATAGTATTCGTGCGCGTGATGTATCGTACAAAGATAGAAATTATAAAGTATTACGACGGGTTGGATGATATACTTCAGGAGCAATTGTGGCGAGAACATAAGTTGCCATGTGTTATACTTTTAAAAATCCGAAAATAACGAGAATCCCGGGGAATTATATGTGATGATAAAAGGTTCTTGTACTGAATGTAATGTTGAAATTAATTTGTACGCTTTAGACAAACCAACCGAAAATGGACTCACACTGCAAGTGTCAACAAGTAACACAAAAGAAATTGAGCATAAAAAGAAGCGCCAACTGCGAGGAGAGAACAGAAAACGAGTCGCTAAGGAAGTCACTGCCCAATCAACGTATGCTTGGCGTAGACAAAAAGCTAATGAGCTTATGGAATTCGGCGATAAAGTTCCCGCGCATTTGTACAACGAAGATGTTCTACGCAAGGCAAAGCAAACGGAAAGCGATCGAGAATTAGGACTTCGTAAAGGTGTCGATGTCCTTGAATCGATGCGTGAATTAAAATATTGCCCCGAATTCGTGGGGACTATTCGAGAAATTGAATACGATAAGTTCTTCGCGATGTACTGGAGTCCAGAACAAATCTTTCTGTATAAAAAATATTGCAAAGACATGTCAAAAATTGGTAGTCTAAGCATAGATGCGACGGGTTCGATTGTTCGAAGCATTACGAAACCAGATGGATCAAGTTCAACGATGTTTCTTTATCAAGGTGTGATTCCGTTTAATACGAAAATCTTGCCAGTTGTCCAGATGATTTCGGAAAAGCATGATGCGAATATTTTATCTTATTGGTTACGCGAATGGTTACGTTCTGGCGTACCGTGTCCTACAGAAATTGTTACCGATTATGCCTTGGCACTTTTAAATGCTGTTTGCTTGGCGTTCGAAACAACTGATCTTAATACATATGTCGATAGATGTTTTGCGCTTGCTGAAGGAAATTGTTCCATTACAAAACCACGTTGTTACATAAGAATCGATATTGCTCATCTCATCAAGCTTGTCACTCGTTGGAAATGCTTTTCGTAATACTCATATACGTGTAAAAGAATTTTTCTTCGATGCATTGGACTTCTCGCAAAATGCACAACATTTAAAAGCTTCGAAAGCTTGTTACGCGACACTCTGATAGTAGCTTTTTTCTGAGACCGAGGACGTAAATTTAAATGACAACTGCTTTAGTGCCCAAAAACGACTGATCCAGAACATTAAATCAGTAAACGAAAAAGAAATCGATGCTGTAATAGAAAAAGAAATAAATTATGAAAATGATAATTCCGAAGATAATTTTGCAGTGGATCTTGAAACTTTCGAGTTCGAAGTAACCGGAAAATTGAGTATTTTTTACAAGAACTTGAAAATGATTGTAAACAGAGAGCACAAATAAATGACCGACCAAATCATATTGGTGTCCGAATTTCGCAAATAGTCTTTTAAGAATAAGTAAACATTTTACTCTTTGGACATGCGTATTAGCACCAAATGGGACTATTGCAACTTCTTCGCGAAGCGAAGAATATTTTCGTGAATTAAAAAAATCTGATTTTAAAAGGTGATCGGAACCTTCGTGTTGACAAGTTATAATAAAACACATACGATCAATTTCCGGCACCGAAAAACTTTTGAACGCTGCTTGCGATTCCACTGATAAATCTCAAATAATTATTACATCGAATAAAATTTCGAAATTGGATATGTCTACCTCAAAATCTCAAAATCAGAAAATGCGGTATCAAAATTGACATGATCTCAAAATCGACACTAAATTAGAAATGGAAGAAATTTCAAACTGCGGCGAAATTGAAAAACTCAGTGTTTTACATAAGAATCCATAGAACTTGATGCAGTTTCAAAATTCCGTGAAACTGAAACCTCGGAGTTTTCGACATTTAATGAGACATCTATTGAGAAAGCTGAGATGAATGTAAGCATTTTGAAGGTTATTCATTTTTTTATACGAAGAAGAAAACTGGGGTGGAAAAAATTGCCAAAAACCGAATCATGTAACATCGAAAATCAGGCAAAACGAACAAAGTATGAAATTCTATGTCCAATGGTTGATAGCGTCCTCGATGAGCCTGATGCTAATCTTCTCAAAGAAAAATTAAATGTAAAAACATCAAAACGGGGCAAATATTTAACTCCGTGTCCGGACATTGAAAACATTCTTCAGAAGCCTAGTAGAAACGCTAATTTACCGTTATTAAAAAACGGACAATTATTGGGGCGAGTTCGCGTAGCAGGAAAAGATGTGACATTTTACAACACGTGCCCGTTTGATACACTTGCGCAGTCCGTGTTAGCAGGTTACCGAGATTGGGCCAGTTATCATAATTATATTACGGTTTCGAAGAATGAGTTTTATGATTTCATAAAAACATTTTCAACTTATGGAGCAGTTGCCCAAACATATAAGAAACGATCGACGCTACTGAGCAATATATTCGAGGTGAAAAATAATGAAATTAATTGGCTATTCCAACATTAGCAACTTGGTTTCTTCAAACTTATTAACCAATGAACCTTCGTATCAAATCACGCAGCAATGTTGTGATTGTGGCGATATTATCGATAATCGCCCGGTTATTGACATAAATACAAAGCCTTTCTATGAAAAAGGTATGCAGGCTCTTGAAAGTTCTATTAATGATAAATATGTGATGAATTCTATAAGAATTGCATTCGATGTAAGTCGAACAATGTACTTTCAAAAGTTTCTACTGGAAATCATCTCTTCATCGACATCGAATGCTTGCAATGGTTAAAACTTGCTGCAAACATGGGTTACAAAAACTGGCCTGGAGTATTTACTATTCACAAATTCCCTCAAAGTTAATAGTTGGCGAATTAAATTGTAGATTAGTTTCTGCCATAGAATATGTTGGGAATTCAGATCCAAAATATGTTGGACATTACGTGGCGTACATCCGTCGAATAACCGGGCGATGGGAGGTTCATAACGACTTAGGTGCCAGTAAAAAAACCAATCCTAATAACAGCGAGAGCATTGCTACAAAAGAGAAAATTGGCAAGCTAATGTATGTAAAAGAAACGTAAGCAATAAAGAGACATGAGGGGACATGAAACAAACATTCTGAAATATTAAAGTAAAAAGGAAAAGGTCCCTGGCATAGATATTGGCATATTCAATAAATAATATATTATTATAATATATTTTATAATTTTTAATATTTTATTCTTTTATATAATTAAAATAGCTTATTAATAATAAACATAAAATATAAAATAAATAAAAAAAACAAAAGATGTTTATAAAAACAAACAAAAAAAAAACAAAAAAGTATTATAAAAAAGCAAAAAAAAAAACAAAATGGAACTAGAATCCTGTCACGTCCTCGTCGTTAGTTCCGGATTACACTAAGCGCAGGAATATAACAATTATGCAATAGATTTACCCGATACGGTCACACCTCCGAATAATTTCATAATGGTCACACGAGATCCATTGGACCCCCACGTAGAAAAAAACAATCACCATTTGTTAACTATTCAAACTATTCAAAGTTTCATCTCAAAAATTTAACTAGACATACCTGAAGGTTTTCTATTTATGATCCAACAATCTTTTTATTTTAATTAATACGTTAACATAATAAAAAAATTAGAAAAACGGTTTCGCGATATCTTAAAAAATAGCGGACTTACCGTTTTAGCGTTAGGTTTAATAATTTAAAATAATTGTACTTCCGAACCCTTTGAAGTACAAACGAAATGAAAAGCGGTACAAACGGGTACTAACGATTCTCTGTCGAACCCCGTTGACCGTTTCGCGATATCTTAAAAAATAGCGGATTTACCGTTTTAACGTTAGGTCTAATAATTTAAAATATTTTTACTTCCGAACCCTTTGAGGTACAAACGAAATGAAAAGCGGTACAAACGGGTACAAACAATTCTCTATCGAATGACATTAATGAAATTAAAATATCTTAAAGTTGGGTTCTGGCCATTTTTAACCACCTTATATCTCCGAATCCTTTGAGGTACAAACGAAATGAAAAGCGGTACAAACGGGTACTAACGATTCTCTGTCGAACCCCGTTGACCGTTTCGCGATATCTTAAAAAATAGCGGACTTACCGTTTTAGCGTTAGGTCTAATAATTTAAAATAATTGTATTTCCGAACTCTTTGAGGTACAAACGAAATGAAAAGCGGTACAAACGGGTACAAACGATTCTCTATCGAATGACATTAATAAAATTAAAATATCTTAAAGTTGGGTTCTGGCCATTTTTAACCACCTTATATCTCCGAACCCTTTGAGGTAACAAACAAATGAAAGTGGTACAAACGGGTACAAACGATTCTCTATCGAATGACATTAATGAAATTAAGGTATCTTAAAGTTGGGTTCTGGTCATTTTTAACCACCTTTATCTCCGAACCCTTTGAGGTACAAACAAAATAAAAAGTGGTACAAACGAGTACAAACAAAGTACAAACAAATTATATCATTAATTTTTAATTTTCGTAAAGTCGGGTTCCAGGTTCACAAAAGTCCTTTTCTCGCATTTTTCGAAAAAAAAATCAAATCAACTATTACCGATAAAACTAATTATTGGATGGTTTCCAGAAACTAGAGATTCCAAGCTTTCGTTTCGTCGTATCCGCTTATAGATAAGATTTGTTAATATATATAAAAATTCAATTTCAATTTTCCAGGCGTCTTAAATGGTCCGCTATAGGAACGTTTACCTTACATTTATTTTCACACGTGTGTTTTATTATTATCTGCAAAATATTTGGTAACTGTAAAAATCTCTTAATACAAGTCTCAAAAGAATAAGTTGTAACATTTATTTGTTACATGCATGCCTATGTGTGTTTTTATGTAACGTTTTGGATGTAATGCAGTGGCAATATCTATAAACTGTGGCATAATTAGATAACCGCATTGTATAAAGTATTTTAATGTTAGATGTTCAGTTTTAAACTGAGCAAAAGCATTTTGTAAAATTGTGCACATATCTTTTATACTAAATGAAACATTTCGCTCACTCTCTGTACTTTCATATTTATGTCTAATAATTTCAATAATTAATTTATAAAAATTGCTTACATATTGTATTATTTTATGTGCAAGCGATCGTAATAAAGAATTATCAGAATATAATTTTGAAACAAATAAAGCAGCGTTTCTTGTTACTATATCATCTTTTTAACGTTATTGACGGATCGTTCATTATTTGTTCGCAAGCCTCTGTGCTCAATAAATATTCAGCATTAGTGTATTTTTAAACAAGTCATCAGTTTTTAAAATTTCTGACAAATTATTATTTAGTGAATGCAGTTCAGATATAACAGAAACATTTGTATTATTTTGACTGGGATGTTTTAGTATTAAATGGCATTTAAATGAATATAAAATTATGAAGGTACGCATACAATTGTCTTGTTTACATATAAAAATAGAATGTGAGGCGTTGTGCACCATTTTTAAATGTGCTATGAGACATGTGACTGTTAAAGAATTATTATTGCAAAACGAACAGATATACATGGCAGATTATGGCATATTATGGCAGATAGTTATACAATAATCTTTTTTAATGTTTAGTAGTCTATGCAGTTAAAGGAATAAGTAATATTTATAAGTAAAATAACTTAACAAACTATTGAAATAATAATTAATACTGTTTTAAGTATATAACATAAAATAATATAGCATACATCTAAAATAAAGTGATTAATTCGTCATGGAGTTGAGAGTATTAATAATTGGCATTACATATTGTTGGGGATTTTTGCGATTGATCATTGTAAAAATTTGTATCTGTTCGTTATATGTATTATACTTTTCCCCGTGTCGGCCTCTCACGCGAAACAATATGTATAAGTTCGGGAACGGCGAAGGGAGCCGATCCGCGCCGAAGGCGAGCGCGCGTCAGCATATCCCCACGCGACTCGCCTGACAACCGGCCTCCCTCTCAACGAACCCGCCGCGCCGGGGTATTTAAGCCGGCGCTCCGACAGGAGCCGGCACTTCGTCTTCACGATAGCGCTCCGCTGTTCCCGACGAAGCCTAATGTCCAAACTCCCAGGGCGACACACCAAACGAGGTCCGGTGCTCCGAGTCTCGACTGAGGGCTCTCAGGTGTCCCCGAACTCCAGCCTACCAAATCCCGACGATCACGATTCCGCGGGGTCAAGCACGCTCGTCCTCGCAGCGAGCCCTCTCGCTGTCGTGACCCCGGGACTTCGCCTCCTGCCGTATATCCCAACCGCGTTTCATTCCGCGCCGATTGCATCCGCGCCACCGGTTTTCGTATATACCGCATTTCTGTTTGCACCTTCTGTAAGACCGCGCTCCGTGAGTCCGTCAGATCGCGCCAAAGCGCATTCGCACTACCATTGTCTATACATACCGCGTTCCGTCAATTTGTATCTATTATATCGAATAAACGTTGTTATCGTATTTTACAAGCTAATTACTGTCTCTGGGCCTTCCATTCAATCTCCTGACCCGGCGAGCTAGTCCGCATTTAACTACAAACTTCGGTCGTTGCATAATCGAAAACACAACGCGAAGCCGCACGTGAGATCTCGCGTCTTTTCTGGACGGATCCGGCGTTCCGTTCGGCGTACTCACTACGCGCCCGAACACATATGAAATTTGTTTATCATATTTTGTAGAAAATTTGTAAAGACAAAACTACAGTGTATACCAAATGTGTTCACTTTCTGGTGAATAATTAACATCAAATACATGAAATATTTTGAAACATAAATCAACTGCTTTTAATGCCGTTGAAACTTCATATAATACCTTATCTATGCAAACATAGAATCCATTTAGGGTCGGTGCACCATTTGTGGCCACTTTAAGGATTTTTGACGAAATAAATGCGTTTTGATTAAATTCTTTTTGTTATGTAACGCTTTTAACTACTTTAATATATTTTTAAGAATTTTTTAGATAAGAAACTTAAGATCGCGGCAAACAAATAAACTTAAATAAATGTTTTAAAAAAAAAATTATATTATAAGTTCCGATTTCACCGTTTTTGGCCACCAAAACACCAGTTTTCGCCACAATAAGTACAAGTTTTGGCCACATAATGAAACTAAGGTTAATTTCTAATTAAACAATTAATAAATAGGTATATATAATAAAAATTATGATTTATTTTCCCTGTTAATATTTATTTTTAATAAATATATTAATAGCATATCATACATAACTTCTATCAACTAATATCAAAAATTTTAAAAATGTATATATTTATAAAGGTTCATACGTCATCAATAGTAACTTAACTTTTTTAATTAGAATTGTAAATCAGATATCAAATAAAATTGTAAAATAAAATAAAAAATAAAATATCAAATAAAATTGTAAAATAAAAATATCAAAAAATTAACATTGTTAAAAATAATTCATCTATTAGAGTTTTTACTTCTAAGACTTTCTTGTTTTATTAGCAGTTTGTAATTTTTTAGCAATCATTTCATCAGAAGGAAAGAAAGAAGTTCTTATTTCGTTGCGTTGACCGAAGATACAGCTTACGGTACGGACGTTCTTGTGCAGAGCTTCTTAATTATATTTCTGGTAAAGCAACCATCTACAAATCTACTTCTGTTTACAAGTCAAGATAAAAGACATACAAGATAAAACTGTAATCTTGAAGAAAGATATAATTATTACTTTTGAAATGATCGATGAGACTACATACGTCTCAAAATTCCAATAAATTTTTTGTGATATCGTCCATCCTTATCCTTACTATGGCACAATTTAACACGCACTTATACTTATGCAATTTATGGACGTCACTACACGCACTTACAAAGCACAATCTGCACAACGCATGAACGGCACGATTACTTAGTGATGCTAAAAACGGGCCTCAATAACGGCGATAAAGAACGCATGCATGTAGGGTGCGTTCGGGGAGACGCTATTAGCGTTACCTAGCGCTACTGGCTGTTCGCGGAGCTCTATAATAGCGCTACCAAACGCTGTCGTGACGTCATTACTGGTAGTGTTATACGTCATAACTGCTCGCTACCAACGCTCTTCCTTCCGAGGTAATGCATTAATAGCGTTAGCGTTTACAGGCTCTATGAACAGCGCAATAGTGAATGGTAGTGAATTGTTGTGATTGTTTATTTGAAGAAAAAGCTTTGCGTGTGCACACATATTGTAAATATCGTATTAATTACGAAGTTACAAATATAGATTATATAGAAACAGATATATATATAATATATTTATATAATAATTGGCGAGTGATAATTTATCGGAATGAACAAAAATAGCAAACAATAAATACTCAGCACTTGTTTTCAAAATACGATCATTTCATTAGCATTACTAATGTCTTTTCTTTCACAAAAAAAATAAAGTTTATCTTAAAATGTTATTCCTGACCATCATACGTAACAAAAATAAAATGTAATTCACTGTATATAACCATCAGATATCAGACTTCTTTCTCTCTTACTTATTAAATATTTCTTCACATATTAAGTTGTATAAATAATATGAATAATATACTTAATGTAAAACTTATTTTACTGACTTTAAATACATATCTTTTATGAATTTGAAATTACCGCAAATAAATAATATTTTATTAGATTTTGATGGTTTTAACGAAGAACGTTTTGCTGTGATAAGCAAACCTGCAGAAGAAAACGCGCATTCAAATGCTGAACTTGTAATTGCGGTAAGGCATAAATGCAGCATACCAATTTGTACAAATTCGGCAGTGACAACTTCATTTATTAATTTATTCCACCATTGTAGAGGATCTTCGATAATAGATTCTGACATATGTAAATACTTTTTAACTTCGACAAGAATAGGATCTTCAAGAAGAATAATGTTTATTGTATGTTTCGCAGCCAACTCCAATCGTAATTTTTTAGTCCAAGAAGCTTACATGACTTATTAGGATAACCTGCTATTATGAAAAAGTAAAATATCGGTAATAATTTCGTCCGCCAGTGAATAAAATCAGCAATTCAATTTATTTCTCGATTAACTGGCGCAATATGTACAAAAATGCACGACGTTTCGGCTCAAGATTCGAGCCCTTTTCAAGTGCGAACTGAAACAGGAACAGCAAGAAAAAAACAAACAATATAAATGAATCGAGATAAATATTAAATTAACGACGTTAAATAGTGAGCAATACCTATATCATCTATTGACTCGTCACATAATTAATACAGATTCCTGAGTTCACGAGCATGTTCCCGCATGGCCATAAAGGTCAGCTGCGGACCACTCTTAATTTGTAGCAACAATGATATGAGGAGAGAAAGCGACGATCAAGAAAAACTTACGAATTCCGTAATGAATTTTCGCGTATGACGGATTCTTCGTTGCGACATGTTACATGTATGCGAGTGCTTGGGAGACTGAGCGGACAAAGAAAGAAACAAGGTGTCCCGAGGTATAAATATAAACACTTAAACAGACATGATGACACTGTCGTATATCGAGTTTAAGTTCTCGGTATCTTTTTTTAAATTAATCGTGTTCTTATATTTCTTTATAAAGAACATTTCAGCGATCTCTCTCATTTTCCAGTGAGGTTCTTTGTGTAATATTTTCGGATCTGACCACTTAAAATTATGGTCATTCTGTATCCGGTGTTTACTTACGACAGAGAAATTGCTGTCATGTTTTTTAATATCGCTGAAATCAACGCTCATAGAACTGGCCATCGAAACAAAAGCTAGTGGAATGTAAAATCAATTCTATGGCATGGAGGAACTGGGACAAACTGAGCGTTTCACCTACGAAATTGAAACTGATGATTCGTTGCCGTTTCTGGATACTATTGTGATTAGGGACGGTGATGAGTTAGGGGTCATGCCTAGTTAGAAAAGTCGAAAAAATCGATTTTATCGATTATGTATTTCATACTGACGATGACGATAGCCTTATTACTGTCACCTTGGGAGGATTACTTGTCAAATTGTTAATAGATTCGGGAAGTAAATGCAACTTATTATTAACGGATAAAACGTGGATAAATTTGAAAAGCAAGAAGATCCGAGTTTATAATCAAATAAAAACTGACAAAGTCTTCATGCCATACGGGAGAACACAACCTTTAGAAGTGATTGGATCTTTTGAATCTGAAATAACTGTTAACGGAATCCCGGAGAGAACTACATTCTATGTGATAAAAAACGGAACGAAAGACCTCTTGGGCAAGATTGCTGCTAAAGCTCTAGGAGTGTTACGCATAGGATTAGAAATAAACGCTATAGGACCATTCCCGAAATTCAAAGATGTTCTCATTGATCTGCCTATTGATCCTAGCGTTAAACCGGTATGCCAGCCATATAGAAAAATTCCAATTCCTTTGGAGACAAAAGTGAATAACAAGCTTAGAGAGCTAATTGAATCTGACATAATTGAAACAGTAAATGAACCGTTTAGATGGGTATCTCCAATGGTACCAGTTCTAAAAGAAAATGGGGAAGTAAGAATTTGTATTGATATGAGAAGAGCCAATGCAGCAATAATCAGAGAAAACCATCCTTTACCAACAATAAATCAATTATTATTACCAAGAGTTAGGGGAGCTAAATTTCTCTCGAAATTGGACGTAAAAAATACCTTTCATCAAATAGAAATAATGCCTAGTTCTCGCTACATAACTACATTTATTATTAGTTTGGGATTGTGCCAATATAAAAGAATGATGTTTGGTATCTCATATGCCCTAGAAATTTACCAAAAGACCATCGAGAAGATATTACTCACTTGTGAAGGTGACATTAACTTCATCGACGATACCCTTGTATTCGGATCAGATGAACAAGAACATGATTGACGATTGGAATATACCCTAAAGGTACTGCAGGAAAATAATGTTCTACTAAATACGGAGAAATGCAAGTACAAATTAAAAGAAATAGAATTCTTAGGACACAATCTATCTGCCTCGGGCGTCAAGCCTTTAGGGAAATACATCAAAGTTATCCAGACATTTAGAACGCCAAATACGGTGGAGAAAATTCAAAGCTTTCTTGGACTAGTAAACTTCGTGAGAAAATGGATCCCAAATTTAGCTACGCTAACAGAATTTTTCAGGAAACTTCTACGATTGAAGCTAGGAAGAAGAGCAAACATCCAGAAGTTTTGGAAGACAGAACAAAAAAGGGCATTTCAAGATCTTAAGGAAGCTCTTACCAACATTAAAATGCTGGGGTACTACGACCCTGACGATAAGATCCAGGTCATAGCTGACGCGAGCCCTGTAGGTTTGGGCGCAGTATTAATACAAATAAATTCAAAGGGCCCCAGAATAATAATTTATGGTAATAAAAGTCTCACCGATTGTGAAAAAAGATACGGCCAAACTGAGAAAGAAGCTCTAGCACTTGTGTGGGCAATAGAACATTTCAAAATTTATCTTTATGGAAAAAAGGAATTTGATTTAAAAGGAATTTAATAAGTGACCATAAGCCGTTGGAAACGATCTTTGGGAAAAAATCAAAGCCGTGCGCCAGAATCGAAAGATGGGTACTTAGGCTACAGGCATACAACTATAAGGTGTTATATCGTCCGGGAAAGAACAACATAGCTGACCCACTATCAAGATTATGTGACACCTCCCAGTCCGAGCCATTTGATAACAAAAACTATATAAACTAGCTGATTGACTACACACTACCAGTCGCAGTGTCACTAGAAGAGATTACAAGACATTCGGGAAAAGACGAAGAAATTTTAAAAGTCAAGAAAGGAATAGTGGATGGAGTGTGAGACGAAAAAGTCAATAATTACAAGATTTTCAAAGAGGAACTATGCTTCCAGGATACAATTCTACTAAAAGGAAACAAATTGGTAATTCCTATCAAACTACGAGAGTGAGTCCCAAAGGCAGCGCATGAAGGTCACCCAGGGATTACAGCCATGAAAGGTCTTCGTACTAAGGTTTGGTGGCCCAAGATAGACAAGGATGCGGAGAAGATGGTGAGATGCTGTAAAGGTTGCACGCTCGTGTCAGCTCCTAATCCACCAAATCCCATGAAACGACGAACTTTTCCAACAGCCCCATGGGTCAATGTTGCCATTGATTTTATGGGACCACTACCTAGTTCAGATTATTTATTTGTCATGGTAGATTACTATAGTCGCTACAAGGAAATCAAAATCATGAGAACCACTGACACGAAACACACAATTGGAGTGATGAAAGAAATTTTTTCAAGACTAGGATTCCCAAATACTATAACAGCAGACAATGGCCTACAATTCATAAGTAATGAGATGAAAACTTTTTGTAATAAAAATGGAATAGTACTCCACACTACCATACCTTATTGGCCCCAAATGAACGGCGAAGTTGAAAGACAGAATAGGGATATATTGAAGCGACACAAAATAAGCCAGATTGAAAAGAAAGATTGGAAACAGGACCTCTTACAATTTTTAATGATGTATAACAGTATCCCACATTCAGTAACGGGGAAAACACTTTCTGAACTTTTCTACGGCAGACAGTTCCGCGATAAAATACCTTCGTGGTTAGACTTGGAAAATCATCCAGTGGATCCAAAAACTAGAGATAAAGACAAGGAGAATAAGGAGAAAAGAAAACAATACAGCGATAGAAAAAGACATGCAACAGACAATGAGGTAATGGAAGGAGGAAAAGTTTATATTGAGAACGTCACTAAAGAAAACAAGACTACATCTACTTTTGACCCTACACCACATACAGTGGTAAGAGTAAACGGCACGTTCAAGTTAGAAATGAAGAAACAGGTAAAGAGTATAGAAGGAACATAGTTCACCTCAAAAAGAAGGAAGGAGAATGGACAGTATGCAGTGACAACAACAGAAATAACATAAAAAGAGTACTTGATAGTGAAGCCGAGGGAGAATCAGGAGGAGAGGATTAATTTACATAGTATACCAAAGTAGCACTAAACGCTAGGGTCGGAAATGTAGATGTTAGATTGTTATTGTGAGTTGTAAGAAATCTTTGATTTAGTTTATTGACTGATAATAATCTATGATTCGTTTATTATGTTTCTTTATTAAGTCTATATAATTACTAGATTATTTACATGTTTATTTTGTCAAAATTGATAATCTAATTACTTATCTCACCACTTACTAATTACTAGTTTAATCGACATTATTTATAAAAAAAGGAGAGCTGTAGTGTGCTGCGAAAGCAGAGTGGGGAGATGGCGCGGATGGCGCATATATACGTATGTATGTGAGCAGGAGAAGACGCAATAAAGATTGACTGATAAGCACGCTGTGTACCAAAGGCCTTATTTATTTAGTATAGCCCTATAGGACTACTACAATGCAGACTCTCTGTTTGAAACGTACAAGTTCGCGCAGGAACCTGAGCTCAAGAATTATAGAAAAGGGAACGATACTTTTCTTGTTGTTATGTCGGTAAAGAGATTGTGTATTTTCGTGGCAGTTATGTTATAATTAGCGAATTTATCGGAATAAAATGTTTTACAAAGAACACATAGCATAAACACAAAATCAGATAATGTTGAATTATCCTTGCATAATCCTTTCTAATGTTTCACGACAAGAAGTTAATCTCTCATCAAGATTAAGTTTAAGAAAACAGAAGTCTGTTATTTTTGCTTCTCAACCAGAAAAAACAACCAAGTGATTTCAATCTTTGTTTCTGTTTCAAGAAAGGATCATGTAAGTTAAACATATGATTCAAAACACATGTTACATAAATACAGCAATATTATACAAAGCATACATAAATTGAAGTACTGTGTCAATTGAGAATTCGTCGATAATAATTCGTATATATATATATATATATATATCACTTAACGAGTAAGCAAATGAACATATGCAAAGTAAAGCATTCGAGAGAATGTTTAGGCTTATATAAATATTGTGTGAGATTCTGTAACTTCAATATATTGCTCTTTCTTTCTATCAATTGACACAGTAACTTACGTGGTAATTCAAGTTATATAAGTATTTCGAGTAATAGTATATATAAGTCGACAATTGAAGAGCGAACTCAATTAAATGATAATTAACTTTTCATGAGTAATATGGTGTTTCGTAAACGTTAATAGCTGGCAAATAGCCACTGGGCGAATCGCAATATTCGTTAAGATAGTACCAATTATGCGTGAAGATTCGAATCACGCGTGCATCGAGAACGTAAGTTAAATTACTACACATTGAGAATCAATGACT
This sequence comes from Temnothorax longispinosus, assembly GCF_030848805.1. Taxonomy (NCBI): domain Eukaryota; kingdom Metazoa; phylum Arthropoda; class Insecta; order Hymenoptera; family Formicidae; genus Temnothorax; species Temnothorax longispinosus. Next base: position 11,863,309 of record NC_092364.1, read on the forward strand.
TTATTCGCGGGTTGCAACCATTCAAAATGACTTTAAGTTCGACTGAGCTCAGACCGATAATTAATTCCGGAATATTTAAGTAGCGATATAGCCTTTCTGCGAGGATGTAATCCGTCGCCCCGTGTTATGCGAGGATGCTATCCATCGCCCCGTGCTTTCTCGAACTGTGTAATCAGACGATCGCATTTTATGATTGAACGTTGCGTTCATCATAATCCGCTTGAGAGTTGCCGATCAATCTCGTAAGTGATCTCTGATTTACACGAGTTCGATATGTTACCTGAAAGCATCCGCCGTCGTTATTTATGGATAAGATGGTCATTGACCAAAGCCGTGAGGACCTGTGCAATGGGCTAAGATGACCGCTTCTTTCCGTTTTTCCGAGGCCTCGTCGTGATGGCTAAGTTCGTCCTTCCTTCAGTCGTATATGTCGAGCGAGGTACTTTTAATCGCCTCTGAGCCGGCTGCAATGCCTCCTCTGATGTTACGGAGACGTCCTCGTGATAGTCATGATCTGTCTCAGACTCAATAGTCTGGCGGATTTCAATCGCGTAGCAATTAAACAAATATACGACGCCGTGTAAAGGAACGCGACTCTACGCCTCGCTAGCCGGAAGACGAATGCTTGTTCGGCGGGCTTCACGCCCGTCCCGACACAATCACGCTTGCGCAGTATCGTCGGTCCGTGCCTTTTTTCGGCGCTGGGGCGCAACGTGGTTGTCGCAGCGCTCGCAAAACACTGAACTCTAAAGATAACTAGAGAACTGTAACACCGACGCCATCTGTGAGCATTCTACCGAATTGCCACTTACATCAACAATGTTCTTATCAGAGAGAAACCTGAGAGCGGCCATCCGGCTTCGGGGGACGTCTGTCCTAATCTGCCCTCTGAGAAAGTGGACGTCAACTACGGCGTTACGCTCGGTAACGATCAGAGAGGACTCGGGTAACGATACATGGGTTCGTATCCATGCTATGGTTCGTGTCCGAACTACTCAGATGGAAGGGATATGCTGGTCGCGCAAGCCCCTCCTCTGTCCGTGTACGCTAGGCACTCGGTAAGCTTCGAGCGGGGAGAGAAGGGCAGACATACGATCTGCTATCTCTCTTGAGCTGTGACGTTGCCGCTTTGCACGGGCCGGCTATACCACGATGCCACGCATTTCGGGTATCGCGTCTCGTGTCTCGCCGAGTGCCGAATCTCGAGTTGACAAATCGACGATACGCTATACCCGCTATACGTTACATTTGCTTGTATATTTACAAATTTTAACTTTTATATTTATAACTAAATCAATTTAAAAAATATATATATGTATATACCATAGACCTAGGATAAGATAGACGGAGCGTAAGCTGCTACTATGGACAAGAGGGGTAAGGGTAGCGCGGGAGGGGAAATAGACCCAAGTCTCGGCAAAGTTCGGTTAGACTCGGGGACGTTCGGACCACGTTACGCGCGCGTGAATTGAAGTTGTCGCATATGACGATCGCGAACGTCAAATTTTGCAAATAAAAAATAAATATGCAAATTCTGCATATTTACCGTAATTATAACCATGAAAATTTGTGTTGTGGCCGGTTGCAAAAACCGGGAAGTACACTAAAAAAAAAAAAATCTGAAAAAAAAATCTGTACACTAAATACCAATTAAGCACTTCATTTTAGCATAATAAATTTTAAATTTAATATTTAAATGCATACCAATAATTATATTATTAACTATATTGAGAAAAAAATGGTAGTTTATAATGTTTCTTGCACTCTTATTAAATTTATTTTATCTAATGCATGTTCAAGCGGCCAAATTACGAGCAACAACAGAAGGATAATTGAATAAAAATAAAAACACTTTCTTAAATAAACAATACACATGGGCAACAGTCAGTTTTATTATAATTCTCGTATAGTTCTGAACGTGTTCTAACGTTTTCTAAAGAGTTCTGACGATAAACATTATTTATTTATATTTTAAATAATTTTTATCTCCCAAGAAAGACGCATTTACGGGTATATGGGTGAGACGCTGTAGAAAATCTCGGAGTTCTGGCTTATATAAAATATTTTTCGTACAGTTCTAAACATATTAAAACAATTTCTAAAAAGTTCCGGGCATTGGCAATGTTGTATAATTTTTAAATAAATTAATAACGCACAAAAGTCAGGAATTTATCGAGAATAGGGTCTTTCTCGAGCGATAAAAATTATTTAAAAAATTAATAAATAATGCTTATTGCCAGAATAAAATGGGACAACGTTAGAACACGTTCAGAACTACACGAGAATTATAACAGAACTCACAGAACTGTCGAAATACGGCTAGCGCAGCGTTTCAGCTTATTTTCGATAAATTCCTGATTTTCGAGCGGTATTAATTTATTTAAAAATTATACAACGTAGCTAGTGTTTGCTAAAGTTAATAAACATATATATACAACGTAGCTAGTGGCGGGAATTCTTTAGAAAATGCTTTAGTATGCTCAGAACTGTACGAAAAATATTTTATATAAGCCAAATTAAATTCCGAGATTTCGCACAGCGTCTCATCTTCTTCTGTCATGATTATTTTTTGGTTAATATTAATTTTTTTTAATATAACACAAAGATTCTAACGCTCGGAACTCTTTAAAAAATGTTTCAATATGCTCAAAACTACTCGAAAAATATTTTACATAAACCGGAACTCCGAGATTTCAACTGGCGTCTCAACTCGGTATACTCGTTGCATTGTAATTTTTTTTAGTACCTTATAAATAATTTTTTTGCTTTTATATGGCAGAACTCTTTATAGAACTGTTATAGAACTATAGATCTTGCAAAATCTGATGAGATACAGTGGTGGAACTTGTGTAGGACAAAGTGAGACGCTGCGTGAACCTATAATAGCGTCTCAGTTTGTACTGACGCGTTTTTATGGCTTTAATGGCTAGAACTATTTGTTTAAACTATCAAGAACTCTAGAACTATTGAAAAGAAAACCAGAACTTTCAATAATTTGTGAGTTTCTGCAAAATGAGACGATAGCTTCACACATACGTCAGGAAGAGAATGTAAAGAATTATTAACGGAGATATTCTAATTTAAAAGATCTTTAAAATATATATTTTTCATGAATGTTTTATAGGAAAACGAAGAAAGTGAATAACGTTAAACTTTGCATGTTTTCTTCACTTTATTAAAAAATTTATTTTTATTTTTTAAGTAACAAAAATGCTCTTTTTTCTGTTATATCCTGGTCACTATAAATGACAGACGATGTAAATAATTCGAGCTGTTTTAGGTATCTGAAACGCAAAAAGCTAAAATTTTCTTATTCTGCAGGAGAAGTGTGGCTATCGTCTGAACTAGAACTAAATCAATATTTCCATTCTGAGCAGCTTTTTTATTAAAAATATAACTTTTTTAAAAATTTTATTAGTATTTTATTAAAAGAAAATGTTTATTCTAGTTCAGACGATAGCCATATCACTTATTTTGAATAGGAAAATTTTTGGTTTTTACGTTTCTGATACCTAAAACAGCTAGAATCATTTACTTCCCATACTTACGTCTTTTAGTGATCAAGATATAACATAAAAGTAACAAAAAAGAAGAATATTTTTCTTATTTAAAAAATAAAAATAGATTTTTAAAGTAAGATTAAAAAAACATGCAAAGTTTAACGTTATTCGCTTTCTTCCCCTATAAAAAATTCCTGAAAAATACCTATTTTTAAAGACCTTCTCCGGCTCCAGTCATACTCAAATTATATTCATGCTTAAAAAGAAAAATTTATTTTACTAAAGTTAATTTACTAAATATTACATATAACAACTAAAAAATAAGAAGTTAACTTCAAATCGCGTACTTTACAAGTATTTCTCGAAAACGAGTACCGCAAAGGTATTGAAACTTATCGCATATTATTAATTTCTATTTTTATATAAAGCATCATATACTAGTCTTTCAAAAACATTTAGAAACAACTTTTTTCACAATTTATTAAAATGTCTGTTTCACAATACCTCGGAATATAGGAATTCCGTGTTAAAAGTTAAAACTTTGAAGCTCAGTAGCTCACAGAAGCTCGATTTTTAATACCGCAAGAAGTACTAAAATTTATACTACACATAAAACACACCTATAAATTAATGTATATTCACAGTTTCAAGAAAATCTAGAGAAAATCGATTTTCCGGAGAACATCCTTAAGATCTTTCAAACCAGAATACGCTCTTGTAATTTATTATTTGTCATTAACATGTTTTATTATTAATCACATACATATAAGTGTGAGAAAGCATATGGTACAAAATAATTTCAATATTCAAATTATTGTAATAATAAAGAAATCAATTATTTACATTTTCTTCTGTGTGTGTATGTGTGATGTTAGTGACAATAGTTTTTTTGCACGTTTACATTTCTTTTGCAGATTTTTTACACGCTTAATTTTCACGAGTGTAATGTCAAATACAGACAAGATTTTTGTTTATCTGCTATAAGCGTTATTTTAAATGTAAGATTTTAATAATCAAATGTTTTTAATAATCAAACATTTTCAAACTACAAGCGAGGGACAAGCAATATCATCTACAGCATGTATCCTTAAAATAAAATAACGCGTCTAATTAAATAATTATACGCTAGTGGTTAGTGCTGCTAGAAAAGATCGTAGTATTTTAAGACTACATTGCTGTAGATGATATTGCTTGTCCCTCGCTTGCAGTTTGAAAATGTTTGATTATTAAAAACGTTTGATTATTAAAATCTTGCATTCAAAATAACGCTTATAACAGATAAACAAAAATCTTGTCTGTATTTGGTATCACACTTGTGAAAATTAAGCGTGTAAAAAATCTGCAAAAAAATATAAACGTGCAAAAAAACTATTGTCGATAACATTACACATACACACACAGAAGAAAATGTAGATAATTGATTTCTTTATTATTATTACAATAATTTAAATATTGAAATTATTTTATACCATATGCTTTCTAATACTTATATGTATATAATTAATAACAATATATTAATAACAAATAATAAATTAAGGGCGTATTCAGGTTTGAAAGGTCTTAAAAATAAGTATTTTTCATACATAGGAATTTTTTATAGGGAAACAAAGAAAGCGAATAACGTTAAACTTTGCATGTTTTTTAACCTTATTTTAAGAATATATTTTTATTTTTTAACTAAGAAAAATGCTCTTCTTTTCTATGTTATATCCTGATCACTAGAAGGTGTAAATGACAGACAGAGTAAATGATTCTAGCTGTTCTATAGGTATCAGAAACCCAAGAACAAAAAATTTTCTTATTCAGAATAAGTGTGGCTATTGTCTGAACTAGAATAAACATATATTATACGTTTATTAGTTTTTTCTTTTAATAAATATTAACAAAATTTTGAAAAAAGTTATAATATTTTTAATAATATAAGAGAAATAAGACCGTTTTATGTGACCGTTATACAATCAATCAATATTAAATAAGCCGTGTACGATCCGAGTTTGGATCTTAATAACCTAATAATATTTTTTGTGTATTACACGTATATTTTTTTCAAAGCGCGACGAATAATAGAAGACATGGAGGAAGATGTAAGAAGAAGAAGAGAAAAGAAAGAAAGAGAGAAGGAGCAGAAAGAAGAGAAAGAAAATAGAGAGAAAGAGCAAAGGAAGAAAAGAAGAATAATATGGAGGAAAGTAAGAGGAGAAGGTCCGAGGGAAAGAAGAGAATTAGTGGAGATTATAATGGAAAGAGTGACAGGAAGAATAATCCCGGTAAGAGGAGTAATAGAGGCAATGGGAGCGGACAAAAAAGAACTGATGTTTATGGAGCTGGAGGAAGAAGAGGATAAGGAAGAGATAATTGAAAAAAGCGAGGAAATATGGAGGAGATGGGAAGTGGGGGTAGATGAGGAACTGTCAATGGAAGAGAGGGCGTATAGACACAAGCTGGTAATTAAAGCAAGAGAGGAAAGAGCGAAAGGAAGATCAGCTTTATTAACAAACAGAAGGCTGTGGATTGACGGGAAGGAGGTGAAATGGGACGAAGAGGGAGAGAGATGGAGGAGGATGTAAACCGACAAGGAAGAAACAAAGGAAGCAGTGAATGGAATCGGAAGGAATGAGAGGAAAGAAGTAGAGGAGGAAAACGCGAGAGGAAAACCGGAAAGAAAAAGGAGGAAGGAACGGAAGAGAAAAGTCATAGGAAACAGTGGCATCTTGAATTGTATAGAGTCAATATAGACGATATTCATTAGATTGTATAGAGTCAAAAGAGGCCAGGACAGGAGAGCAGAAGTTATATGTATATTTCTGTAAAGGTTTGGGAACGTTCCTCAAAAACGCCCTTTAAGGCCCCTTTGGGGCAAATAAAGTATCATTTGTAACTGTAACGTATATTTTTTTCAATCTTAATCATAGACCTAGGATAAAATTGCGCGCCGACTAACTTGTCAGACTTACAACACAGCTCCTGTTAGAGTAGTAAAAATTCTTTACTATTATTTAAATCGATTTAATTAGAGGGGTGTGAGGGGATTTTATTAATCCAATAGGAGCTGTGTTGTAAGTCTGACAAGTTAGTCGGCGCGTAGTTGATTAAAGTTGGAAAAATATGTAAATACTAGCTGGTTACCCGGGCTTCGCCCGGGAGTCGTTTTTCTTGAAACGACTTCGTTTGTGTTTCAATATTCTTATTGTGAACAAACATAAGGAGTGTGTCGAGTGGTTGATTTAAAGACGGTAGTTTAACTTTTTCTGCATGAATAACACATTCTAGATGCTTAAGTTTTAAACTTTTTTATTTGACAATGATCACATATTGCATCCATTTCCTCAATTATTACACTCGGATGAAATTGATATTCGTAATTTGAATCATAACTGCCTCTAATTTGAAATCGGACCGCATAAATGTTTTCGTGGATTAAACATGTCGTAACCGGTCTTTTTCTACTCGAGTTTCACACTATTGAGTCATTTCCGCTTTTCCGATATTTCACTTACCGATCAGCGACATCATCCCTTGGTTTACCCAGGCGTTTTTTCGGGAATTTTGAGATTGGTCGCTCGCGATGTACACAGAACCTCGATTTTTTAATTAAAAAACCAAGGAATAAAATCGGTAATCGGTAAGTAAAATATCGAGGTAATATCTCTTTAAGATTCGGTCAATTATTTCCCGAAAAATTGGAAAAATTTCGAATACTGGTTCCAATAAAGATCGGTAACGAAAAATTATACATTTTACATTACTCCCCGAAAAATTCTACCCCTGTTTCATATATAATTCTTTGAGATTCCGTCAATTATTTCCCGAAAAATTGAAGAAATTAAAAAAACTGGTTTCCAGAAGATCGGTAACGAAAAACTATACACCCCTTATAGCACTCCCCGGGAAATTTTACCCCTGTTTTATATACATTTCTTTAAGATTCAGTCAATTATTTCCCGAAAAATTGGAAAAATTTCGGATACCGGTAGAGATATCTCTACTATTATATAAAGGGGAAAAGTTTTTAGTGTTGTTCGGGGTAATCTTAGAAACTATTGGAGCAATTTTGAAAGTATTGTATATGAAGTAGGGGTAGAATTTCCCGGGGAGTGCTATAGGGTGTATAGTTTTTTGTTACCGATCTTCTGGAAACCGGATTTTCTAATTTCTTCAATTTTTCGGGAAATAATTGACGGAATTTCAAAGAATTGGGTATGAAACAGAGGTAAAATTTTCCGGGGAATGTTATAAAGTGTATAATTTTTTGTTACCGATTTTTTTGAAAGCCGGTATAAAAATTTTTCCAATTTTTCGGGAATTAATTGACCGAATCGCAAAGAATTGTATATGAAGTAGGGGTGGAATATATTTTACGGGGAGCGCCATGATGTGTAGAGTTTTTGTTACCGATTTTTTTGGAAACCGGTTTTTTAATTTTTCCAATTTTTCGGGAAATAATTGATTGAATCTCAAAGAATTATACATGAAGTAGGGGTAAAATTTCCCGGGAAGTACTATAAAGTGTACTATTTTTTGTTACCGATTTTTTTGAAAACCGGTTCTAAATGACCGAATCTCAAAGAATTATACATAAAGTAGGGGTTGAATTTCCCGGAAAGTGCTATAAAGTATATAATTTTTCGTTACCGATCTTTTTGGAAACTGGTATCAAAAGTTTGACGAATTTTTCGGGAAATAATTGATCGAATTTTAAAGAATTGTATATAAAATCAGGAGTAGAATTTCCCGGGGAGTGCTATAAACTGTATAGTTTTTTGTTACCGATCTTTGTGGGAACTGGTGTTTTTTTGGAAATTGGTTACGAAATTTTCCAGAGAGGGAGAGAGAGAGAGAAAAAGAGAAAGAGACTATTTGCGTGTCTTATTACATATGTCCTCCGGGGCGAAGCCCGGGTAACCAGCTAGTATATAAAAGTAGTATATAAAAAATATTAGGCTACTATAAAATCTAAGCTCAGATCGTAAATGGTTTATTTAATATTGATTAATAATATTTTTGATAAAAAGGCCGCCTCTGTATTCCACGTTTTTCAGACCGAATGGTGAGTTTCCTAAGAGATCTTTTTAATATATCAACATTAATTGAACAAATTTACAGATATGGATCAATTGGTCTATGTTTCTGATACTTTGAATCAGTAAACTCACCATACGGTACGGAGAACGTGTAACTTAATTTCTGTAACTACCGCTGAAGATGGCTCAAAACTGAGCCGAAACGTACGGATCGATGTAATGTATCAAAACGACGAATAAATCACTTATTTCTGATATTACGCACTGTGATCTGCGTCTGACCCTCATAGCCTTCTCCTATTTTAATCTCGAGGGTCCTCATATTACTTTATTTATTATTTTGACTTTTCTTTGATAAAATTTTATTATGTTCTTTGAAGGAGTATAAATTCTTCTTTCGAGTACATAGCACATGATAAAGACTCTTTCTAAAATTTGTACATTTTAAGACTATTATCAAAAAAATATTCTTTCTTAAAAACAACCGTTATTTACTAAAAAAAAAAAAAAAAGTAAATTGAGTAATCGCTTTTTTAAGCAGCACAATTGATATTTTTCTGTATGCATGTACACACGTATGTACATACGTACGCACAAAAAAATGTTCTATGTTGTTAGAAAATTTTATTTCTATTTAAAAAAAAGGAGAGAAACTATCATCGCTTAGGACAGGGGCCCGGCGTTACGCGCCGCTCGTGCGTAATCATCGCCGCTTGTAGTAAACAACTGCCCGCGCGCCGACCGCGGGGCGGCCGCATTTCGCCGCGCGCTTGGATTTGGCGGAGGGCGGGCTAATACGGCGATTTTTAATCATTAATAACTCGTCAACTATTGCGAAAATTGCAAAATAGTACATGACTTTTCGACTCAGTTTGGCTCGCTCTATCTAAATATGAAAAAAGTACCAAGAATTCAGAGGCACCCTGTATATATATATATATATATATATATATATATATATATATATGTCAATTGGCTATTTTGACGACATCAAAAAATTGGATATTTTATTGCATACGTAGGTTTACATTAACACTCTGACGTATACATCATTTATATTTTTGCGATAAAATGTACTGGCACGTATGTATAAGGAAATAATTATAGATTGGCTAGTATGACGACAGTACAAAACTATGTACAATAATACATTACGTGGCTAATATGACGACACTAATATTTTCCGTAAAACGATTATTTTGACAACATTTCTATACATTTCCGATTATTCTGTAATACACAATTAAGACTTTAGACAATAAACATGAATAAGGAGTTAAATATAAAGAATTAGGAACAGAGAATTACTTTTGATTAAAGTGATATTCTTTTGATTGCGTGCATTAAGCAAGTAAATTATTGTAAGTTACTACAAAATCCCGTTTACACGAAGGAAAATCCCGTTTACGCAAAGAAATTATCAGAAGTAACGCTCGCGTAAACGTAGTATATGTTACGTTGATATATCAGATTTCTTAATTTTTAAAAACGTTAGGTTAGGTTAGGTTATATTCAACGGTTTAAAAATTGTTTATAATAT